>NC_091122.1:180216954-180466954 GCF_040183065.1 Periplaneta americana
TAGACTATTGCATCTAATTCCAATTGCCAGTTTCGTCCTTAGTACTAATAACTCATGTTGAAATAATTCTGTACCTACTCTACTGGGTGTTCATTTCAAAGTGTGTCATGACGTCACTGTTGTTGGGTCACCGATTTGAAGCGAGTTTCAGCTGATATGTTAGAGAAGTTGCCTATTATTTAAGGCGTTCTTCAATCTGAACTTGAGAACGTGTACGGTATAACTTGAACGTCGTAGCAACAGATGGCGGTCTGTACGGTCTGTGTGCTACCATAACCTCTTTCGAACTGTGTTTTGCGCCGGCAAGTCGTACGCAGGGTATTTGTTATCATCGGTTGCGTACGGTAACATTCCACAACACAAATCAAATGCTCCGTGTCCATGTTGACCGTCGAAGTTAATGTCAACAAATACGTAAGTAATCGTCTTAACCCTCTCCCCATATCCCGACAGTACGTATTTCCAAACAGTTCACATTCCTGCCACTACCGGCGTTACCGTACGTATCGGCACGTACTCTTCAGAATGAACGCCGTACTTGCTAGCCAACTTCTCTGCCTCTTAGGTTATACACCTGAGCTGCGGAAGTGTAGGAAGATTGAATTCTCTAGGCTCATCAACTAGCCACATGACGGCGTACAGCGAGCCAAGACACATTTTGAACTGAACACCCAGTATAAAAGAGTACCTTATGTAATATAAATTCTATCTTCACTTCTGCCCGACCCGCACAGATAAAATTACTCAGACATGCTATCTACTGTCCGTCCAAGTGGTTATGCCGCAGGATTGTAAAAAGGGAGGAAATCACGTGACAGTTAATTACTTAACGAGGCCCTTTTATTTAAGTTAAATTAAACAGCTGTATAATATTACGTAAACGCCCAATTCCTAAGAGAAATTAATGTTTTCAGAAAAGAGCTAAGACAGCCCAGCTTTTACAGAGGGGCGAGCAGAAGCAGGTGGGGGAAATCGGGATGCGACGTAGGCAAACGGACAGTACCTGTGCGAAAATATGATTCAATATTGAAAGCTCTTTCGTCACTGGAAAACGCGAACATATTTCTGGAACGTACTATACTCAGTAACTCAGTACTGCTTACTATCTGCGGTCTTGTCTCTGTGTGGAGTTGGAACTTCATTAGTAGAAGGGGTGGGAGTGAAGTACATTCAAAAACTCAGGTACAATAAAAATTGAAGTAAAAATAAAATAATGTCCCTGTATATGAAGAGTCCACTTCAAGAATGATGGATGTCACTTTCTTGTCGAAAATGAACCAAGACTGTCAATGCATAGCTTAAGACATATAGAATGTACATACAGAGTTATATAGCATTAACACTGATAGTCATTGTCCAGTAATGATCGGAAAATCACAGTTAAGCTTTGAGCGCTAAGCATTTCAAACTTTCAATTGCTTTTCCTGCAAAATGCATTCCAAATGACATCCATAATTCTTGCATTGGACTCTTCATATATATATATATATATATATATATATATATATATATATATATATATATATATATATACACGATGTGAAAAAGTATCAAAAGTATCCAATATTTTAGGAGGTGATAGTATGCATCAAAACAAGAAGTAGATATGAACACTTGTTCATAGGAGGTGCTCAATGTGACGTCCATTTATGGCAATGCATTTTTCTGACCTACAATGCAGTAGACTACCAGATAATCATACCGTAGTTGATGGAATACTGATACGTCGCAAGGAATACTGAAAACAAAAAGTCTGGTTGCGGATATGAGCGGGGTTCAGCAGAGATGGTGTTGTGAATTTTCGTAATCAGAATGTGTGGTCTGATGTAAATCCCCATGCAGTTGAAGAAACAAGGCATCAGCACCGATTCTCAGTCAACGTATGGGCAGGCGTTCTTAGTGATAGATTAATAGGGCCATACGTGCTACCACAGAGATTAACTGGGGATGGTTATCAGGATTATACGGTCCATTTTTAAATTAAAGAGTTTTGAATGATGCAAACCTTATTTTAAACAATATAAAATTTTAACATTTCCATTCATTTATAGGCCTATTTACAAATGCCTAATTTTCTTGAAACAGGATGAGAATAAATACAATAAGAATCTAGCTTATCATAATTATAATACACGAAATGCACATCTGTTCTCAATAAAAAATCATAGACTTGTGAAATATGAAAAATCGCCTGCATATATTGGCATTGTGTTTTTTTAATAAATAACCATTGCATATACATTCTTTACCTTGTGCAAAATTTAAAGTGAAAGTTAAACAGATTTTAACTGATCAAACTTTTTATTCAGTGAAAGAATTCTTAAATCACAAGTTATTATATACAGGGTGATTCAGACCACACGTAACAGTCATTTATTTCGGAAACTAGTGCATTAAAATTTTCGAGACAAAAATATTTATAACTGAACCAAATGTGAACTTTCACTTGAGCATGATTTCATCAATCAGTCTTAACAGGAAGTAGGGTCAGTGGCGTATTACTTTAAAATTTCAAATGGGAATCGTGGTCAAATATGCTACCATTTGATAGAGCTCTTCAAAACAAACAACTTTCATAGGAAACGTTTTTATCAATTCCTGCTCTTTCAATGAGAAAACGTATGAAAAGACAATGCCATCAATATTGAGAAATGTTACAATACGAAAATGTAAACAAAACAATTAATGTTGACAGATGTTACTGAAAGACTGGACAATGCCATTAATTTTTTTGAAATTTTCGAACTGTCTGCCGTTCTGAGCAGCACACATCCGTACTCTTCTTCTAATACTGCCAGCGACTCCTAACACTTCGGCGTGGTCAAGTGACTGGAAAGTCTCTCGGATTCGCTGTTTCATGTCATCTCTTGTTGTGGGACGATCTTGATAGGCGATGTTTTTTTAACCCTTCCCGAAAATAGAAATCCAAAGATTCAAGTTCACATGTGCTTTAGTTACGAATATTATTGTCTCGGAAATTTTAATACATTAGTTTCCGAAATAAATGACTGTTACGAGTGGTCTGAATCGCCCTGTGTGCAATACTACTTGATTATATCATTTATTTTAAATGTATTTTAACTTGTAGTGTTTTTAATTTTATTGCGTTTTTTATTTATTATGTAATTGACGTGTACATCCATGTATATGGCCATGTATAGAATAAACAATCAATCAGTTGAGGTGCGCAGAATTTGAAATAGAAGAGAAAGACAGTGTAATGTTCTGCGATCGTTGAGCGGGAGCCAAGATAAGGATTCGAAAAATGGTGAAGTATGATCGTATCGTCGGTCATTGCACACATTTAAAGTGTCAGCAAAATGTACGGTCAGTCTGCACACTGGAACGCGACCATTCGGAATGTATTGCTCCGGGAAATGGCGTGCGACGTGTACTTATAAAACATGTTTTTAAAACGCCGGCGCACAGTGCAAGCAGAGGCGGCAGGTGTATTCGGATACAACACAATTATTTTTCACTCTCACGCTTGCTACTTTAGCTCTTTTTTTTTTTTTTTTTTTTTTACATATTCCTGTCGTCATTTATAAACTTGAGCTTACATCCCGTGCACCACCTGACCGTGAGGGAAGTCAATCCGGCAGATGTATGATTGGGCCCGATGTTACAGTAATTCTTTCTGGTACACCCGCTATATGAATCACAAGCGCCGCTTGTTGCTAGCTACTCAAGTTCTGTATTATCGCGCCAGTTTATTATTTATACACAGGGGCAGTGGGAGTTTGATAATTACAGACTTTCCTTGCGCCATTAGAGTGAAGGCACGCGACGTCAATGCCTGGGGCGTTTAAAACTCTCAGGGTTCAATACAAGCTTTCAGGGATGTCAATTTTTTTTAGAGCTATTCAGCTTCCAGCTTGAGAGATACGTACCAAATAAGATACAGGGGAAAATTTGTGTCTTCATTGTTAAAGAGGAAGGTGCACCATTACCTGCAAAAAGAATGTATTCAAATTCATTTTTTTATATCTCAGCTACTATAAAAGCTAAATGAACAATACTTTCGTTGCTTATTTATTTATTTACTCATTTTATTTATTAATTAATTTATTTTTATTTATTTATTTATTCAATTATTTAATGTAATTTATTTATTTAATTCATTAATACAATTTATTTATTTATGTTTTCATTTGTTCATTTATAATTTATTTATTTACCCTTTTATTTATTCATTTAGTTATATATATATTTATTTATTCATTTATTAATTTACTTTTTATTTATTTATTTACATTTTATTTACTTATTTATTTATTTATTTATTTATTTATTTAACTTATTAATGTAATTTATTTATTTATTTACTCATTTTATTTATTTACTCATTTATTTAATTATTTAATGTAATTTATTTATTTAATTCATTAATATAAAATATTTACTTATGTTTTCATTTATTCATTTATAATTTATTTATTTACCCTTTTATTTATTCATTTAGTTACATATATTTATTTATTCATTTATTAATTTACTTTTTATTTATTTATTTACATTTTATTTACTTATTTATTTATTTATTTATTTAACTTATTAATATAATTTATTTCTTTATTTACTCATGTATTTACTTATTTATTTACTCATTTATTTATTTATTTAACGTAATTTATTTATTTAATTCATTAATGTAATTTATTTGTTTATTTATTTATTTAGTTATACATTTATTTATTTATTTACTTTTTATTTATTTATTTAATTTATTAATGCAATTTATTTATTTATTTATTTATTCATTCATTTATTTATTTATTCATTTACGCATTTATTTATTTATTCATTTATTCTTTTACCCATTTACTCATTTATTTATTTATTCATTTATTCATTTACTTATTTATTTATTTGCTTATTTATTTATTCATTTATTTACTTATTTATTTATTTACTTATTTATTCATTTATTTATTTACTTATTTATTTACTCATTTACTTATTTATTTACTTATTTATTTATTCATTTATTTACTTATTTATTCATTTATTTCTATATTCATTCATTTATTTATTTATTTACTTATCTATTTATTTACTCATTTACTTATTTATTTATTTACTCATTTATTCATTTACTTATTTATTTATTTACTCATTTATTCATTTATTTATTTATTTACTTATTTATTTACTCATTTATTTATTATTTATTTACTCATTTATTCATTTACTCATTTATTTATTTACTTATTTATTTATTTACTTATTTATTTATTTACTTATTTATTTATTTACTTATTTATTTATTTAATTAACCACTATATTGACAAATATCGAAATTAGTTGACAGACGCTTTTCTACTGCATTGTCATGGGCGCCATTTTGAACATTTAATTACCGCTGACTGTACATTACTCTTATATCTGAAGAATATTGTGTTAGCTTCTTACACTTTCTGGTTTCTAAGAAATAATATTTAATTTTGTTCTTATATTTATAGTACTGAAAGGAGTATGTAACCCCTTGTACACGCCGATTTCTTTGGCCCTCACCTGTAATCCATCCACCTACAGTACATAATAATCTATTCTAATACTGTACATCTATACAAACACAGTTTAACTTATATTTTTGTAATATTAATTACATATTCAAGCTTTCGTTAAAAATTATTAGATAAAAAAAGTTGCTAAAGTCGGTTGTATGTTCAACCAGACATAGACTGCACATTCGGACATTTTCAACAAAGAATGACCGGAAAGTCATAAATAATTCCAAAGAGAAATCAATGCAGTCCACGCATTATTGTACTACGTATGTATTCTCTTTGAAGTGCTGGAATTTGAGTCATTAGGATTGTGCCTCACAAAGTTTTAGCTAATGTTACAGGTCCACTTTAATTACACAGTGCACAGACATTACAAACGAAGGGCGTTTCTTAAATTAATGAATGTCCAAGTGACTGGTGCAAACACATAAGGGTGGTGTGTAGCGTATTGATAAACGCTTAAAACTTTGCATTGCTGGAACAAAGGTAATCGAATAGTGTTCGAGAATACGAGAAAATCGCGTAGTGAAAACGTAATACTTCAATACAAAGGCGGAGGAATGAATTATTGAAAAGTTAGAACACATTAGTAATCTTAAAATTTTCAACACGACACTTTTTATAAACAATCTGGTAAATTTAACATCATATAAGCACAGTCTAGTATGTATAGTCACGAAGCTCAATTCGTAGGGAGTATAATAATAATAATAATAATAATAATAATAATAATAATAATAATAATAATAATACTTCCTTACAAATGGCTTTTAAGGAACCCGAAGGTTCATTGCCGCCCTCACATAAGCCCGCCAGCGGTCCCTATCCTGTGCAAGATTAATCCAGTCTCTATCATCATATCCCACCTCCCTCAAAACCATTTTAATATTATCCTCCCATCTACGTCTCGGCCTCCCTAAAGGTATTTTTCCCTCCGGTCTCCCAACTAACACTCTATATGCATTTCTGGATTCGCCCATGCGTGCTACATGCCCTGTCCATCGCAAACGTCTGGATTTAATGTCCCTAATTACGTCAGGTGAAGACTGCAAGGCGTGCATTTCTGCGTTGTGTAACTTTCTCCATTCTCCTGTAACTTCATCCCTCTTAGCCCCAAATATTTTCCTAAGCACCTTATTCTCAAACACCCTTAACCTATGTTCTTCTCTCAGAGTGAGAGTCCAAGTTTCACAACCATACAGAACAACCGATAATATAACTGTTTTATAAATTCTAACTTTCAGATTTTTTGACAGCAGACTAGATGATAAAAGCTTCTCAACCAAATAATAACACGCATTTCCCATATTTATTCTGTGTTTAATTTCCTCCTGAGTGTCATTTATATTTGTTACTGTTGCTCCAAGATATTTGAATTTTTCCACCGCTTCGAAGGATAAATCTCCAATTTTTATATTTCCATTTCGTACAATATTCTGGTCACGAGACATAATCATATACTTTGTCTTTTCGGGATTTACTTCCAAACCGATCGCTTTACTTGCTTCAAGTAAAATTTCCGTGTTTTCCCTAATCGTTTGTGGATTTTCTCCTAACATATTCACGTCATCCGCATAGACAAGAAGCTGATGTAACCCGTTCAATTCCAAATCCTGCCTGTTATCCTGAACTTTCCTAATGGCATATTCTAAAGCGAAGTTAAAAAGTAAAGGTGATAATGCATCTCCCTGCTTTAGCCCACAGTGAATTGGAAAAGCATCAGATAGAAACTGACCTATACGGTCTCTGCTGTATGTTTCACTGAGACACATTTTAATTAATCGAACTAGTTTCTTGGGAATACCAAATTCAATAAGAATATCATATAAAACTTCCCTCTTAACCGAGTCATATGCCTTTTTGAAATAATAATAATAATAATAATAATAATAATAATATTATTATTAATAATAATACTAATAATGGTTTCTTTAACCTGGAAGAGTTAAGACCATACGGCTTTCTGTAAGACTCAACCAGGAATAAACCTGCGTTACAAAAAACACTACAAATTTACAAAGTACACTACAATTTTACACAGAAAACTGAATGAGATGATGATAATAATAATAATAATAATAATAATAATAATAATAATAATAGTAATAAAATAGTGAAGTACAAAGCATACAATGAACACAATATTTTTAGGTACACAGAGTAAGGAAAATTATGATTATATATATAGGTCAAGTCATCACATTATAGATATACGATTATCGGGAAATATGAAAACAAAAATATAAAATAAGTTAAATATCACTAGAACATAAAAAATGTGAATACGTGGAAACACGCAATACAACACTTGTCATGACAGTAAGTTAGTTTGGCAACTCGTCATAAGATAATTTTCTAACTTGGATTTGAAAGATTTCAGTGTTCGGCAGCCCTTGACTTCAGGCGGCAGAGAGTTCCAGTGACGAGAGGTAGCAACAGTGAAAGATGAGGAATACAGAGATGAATTGTGAAGTGGAATTTCTAGCGTGTTATCGTGTTGGATCGAGTATTGATATTATGATAGCGGGAGAGAGTATGAAAACGGGCGAATAAATATGCATCCATCCATAGATACTTGCCAACCACTTGGATCGCTACTATCGCCTCACCACAGACAATGAAAAATAGTACCGGCACAGTCTATTGTTCCTAGTACTCTCAACAACTCAAGCTTCGTAACTGTATATACTAGACTGTGATATAAGGTTATGTATGTACGTAACCTATTTATTTATCCTACACTTAAATGGGCAAATGCCCGGTGGCAATGGTGCTTAATTACATAGAATAATTACAATAATAATAATAATAATAATAATAATAATAGTTAAAATAACCTAATTAATAAGTAAGGTAAAATGACAGCATCCATAGGTAATAAGGAAAACTGTAAAATACCATATAAACTGCAGTTTCACTATTTCGTGTAAAATTCTTATTAATATTGTAAAATAAAAACATATGAATAATTTAAAATCAGTTCATATTAAATAATAACGTGAACATGTTATAAAAGTGGTAATTACACGTTTTTAAAAAACTAATCTCAGGAAAATAGCTTTCCACCTCGCCATGTTTGCTGAAGTCCTCGAAAAACGATATAATTTCGTATCGGCATTTCTTTTGCAGACCAGTGTACATAAGAAGTTAACATTGCTATAAGCAATCCATGTATAAAAAATTGAAACTGGAATTTCATGTAGCTGGCCACGTGTAATAAATTAATAGGCCTTGTAGAAAAGGAGACTATCTACTGATTATTGCCAACTAAAAATTCTGTTTCATGGCATTAATTATTTCAATTTTATAATGCATACAATTGCAAAAACAAAAAAATATTAGAGTCGTATTTTTATAGTATTTGTTTGCAATTTTAGTGTTTTTGTATGTTTTTGCTATTCTAATTTGTAGAATACTTGACAATCTTGTAGAATCTTCCGATGTTTTGACAGGTTCATTGAATGAAATCAAAGCAAATCAAACATTATTTACATAAGTGTTAGATGACAAAATTAAAATAAATAACAGTGTATCTTTTATTTGGTGGAGGCGACATTTTTGTCCAAGTAAATACGGTCCTCTACATGATAATTTACATCATTTAGGCTATATTTTGTAGTGATGTCCATTTATACTGTAATACTAGACAACAAGATTGTTGTAGTATAGCTAAATTAACTTGCATTACATTATTTTGAATCAAGTAACCTAAAACTGATATGTTGTCAAAGGATCATGTATGATAAATTGATAATAATCAGTAGACAGTCTTCTTTTCTACAAGGCCTACTAATTTATTACACATGGCCAGCTACATGAAATTCCACTTTCAATTTTTTATACATGGATTTCTTATGACAATGTTAATTCCCAAGCTTGAAATAGACATGATATCAATAATTCAGAGTTCGATTTTCTTTTTCGTCTTTTACTCCTCAATTCTCAAGTCTGTTGGCTGACTAAAGTACATATTAAATTTGTTTTCGCTTCTATGAGTGATAGCTTGCTGTTTTTGAGGGTGGGTGGGTAAATACGTCTAAGCTGTATATAGGCTAGTATGCCTCGTTGTTTTCGACGTGGTCCCTGTCGTTCTATTTTATATCTAAGGAAATAACGATGCTTCATGATGACATCCCTAATACCACGATCTATGCTTCTGCATGTACAAAGTAAAGGTCAAACTTTAAACATTCTAGAATCCATAGAGATTTATAAGGACAAAATTACAAATAAAATAATTTAAATGATAAAACTCCAATTGATAGTAACATTGTCATTGATCTGTGTATTGCTTTTCAATTTGACTAGCGTAGTATAACACGCCGCATTCAGTCACCAACCCATACCGGCGTCGCATCTCAGCGAACAAGTCATCGTAAGTATGCATTCTGTACTACGGCCGTTTTCAATTTTAAACATATTATTATACTCCAATTTCAACATTGTAATTTTTGGGTGACATTAGAGATTATTCTCCTTATAGATGACCACTGAAGATAGGAACGCACGTCCTGAAACATGTATGGTTCAAACATGATTTTCGATGTGTGTTTTAATACTGTAACTTATATTGTGTTTGTATGTTAAATTTTTTAATCAAGTAATTCTATATTTAAAAGCATGTTAAGTATATTCTTGTAGTTTATTAATCCGCAGTAAAATACGAAATTGAATACAAAACTCGTATATGTTTTTCTGCGAAATAGGAGCGAAATTTTATTTTATGAGACGATTCTGTAAAAAAAATCGGAATTTATCTAGAAGTCCCCCACATAGAGGGCATCGTTGTCGTAACTCTCCCTCTATTCCACTACCTTCTGACATTTCTTGTACATATAAGTTACTATAATTTTGTACTGTCTATTGTAATTGGGGGATTAGATTACAGGAACACTCCACTAAAGTGACAACTTCATTCCTAATCTTTTTTTTTTTCCAAACAAATTTTGAGAGCATGTTTACTATGTGAACGACTAACAAAATCAAAATTTTTTAACTCTGGTGTTTATGGCTTTTGATTTTTATTTATATTGTTTATTTATTTACTTATTTACTTTATTTTTTTTATTTTCTTACTTAATTTGTTTATTTAATTAAGTTAATTTAATTTATTTAATTTTATTTATTTATTTACTTATTTATTTTATTTTATTTATTCATTTAATTTATTTACTTATTTAATTTAATTTAATTACGTATTCAATTTTATTTATTTTATTTATTTATTTACTTATTTATTTACTTATTTACTTAATTCATTTATTTATTTTATTTTATTTATTTTATTTATTATTTATTTAATTTATTTACTTATTTAATTTTATTTATTTAATTTATTTACTTATTTATTTACGTATTTACTTTATTTATTTATTTACTTACTTAATTTGTTTATTTAATTAAGTTAATTTAATTTATTTAATTTAATTTATTTATTTACTTATTTATTTTATTTTATTTATTCATTTAATTTATTTACTTATTTAATTTAATTTAATTACGTATTTAATTTTATTTATTTTATTTATTTATTTATTTACTTATTTATTTACTTATTTACTTAATTAATTTACTTTATTTATTTATTTTATTTATTATTTATTTAATTTATTTACTTATTTAATTTTATTTATTTAATTTATTTACTTATTTATTTACTTATTTACTTTATTTATTTACTTACTTAATTAATTAATTTAATTTATTTAATTTATTTTATTTATTTAATTTATTTTTAAAATAATTTATTTACTTATTTAATTAAAATTATTTATTTATTTTTTTATTTATTTTTTTATTTATTTATTTATTTATTTTTATAAATACTCTCAAACCCAAGTTTTTAGTAGAAGATCTCAATTTTTAAGCTTCCTTTGTTTTGGTTACATTCATAAGACATATAGGAACATTTCTATGCATTCATTTTATGAAACATCTCATTACTTTCATTTTTTTTTTTCAATTTTAAAGTGTAATTTTTCTACAATTCATGAAAAAAATAGCATTACTTCCAAATAAATACATAAAAACATGCAGCTACCTAATAAATACTTGCAGTAAAAATTTCATCCTGGTTGATTAATATTGTCGGCCTGAGTAGCGTAGTCGGTATAGCGCTGGCCTTCTGTGCTCGAGATTGCGGGTTCGATCCCGAACAAGGCCGATGGCATTTAAGTGTGTTTAAATGCGACAGGCTCAAGTCAGTAGATTTACAGGCATGTAAAAGAACTCCTGCGAGACAAAATTCCGGCAAACCGGCGACGGTGATATAACCTCTGCAGTTGTGAGCGTCGTTAAATAAAGCATATTTTTATTTTATTAATATTTGGCATAAAATGTTGGTGTTGAATCAAGAAAAATAAACTTACGGGAAAATGGATTCGAAAGTAAAATGAATATTTATGTAACACATACATATTAAAATTCTCCTCCGCTACATTCACCTAGTAACTCCAGGGAGCCAACTTTAGAATAAAATGTTACTAGATTTGTAATCAGAAATTTGTAAAAATGAATTCTTTGGTGAAAAAATAATTTTGACAACTCCTTAAATGTTAGGCCCCTTACAGCCTTAATTTAAAAATAAATGTTAAACATATTTGCAATCAGGATTGAACTAATTCCATTTGGGGTGTGAAAATATACATTTTAAAGAAGTGAAAAAGCGAATATATATATATTAATTTTCATGATTTTCAGTGAAGTCTTCACTTAACCCTAAAATTGATAAAGTATCCCATAGGATACAACAGGTTAATAGGTTTATGCTATAATTTTAATAGACTAGAGCAATAGAAAAAAAATTAGTAGTAAAATTAAAATTTCACAATACTATAATATTGTACAACATATAAAATATGGACATCGCGATAGTTGTTTTCTTTACGGTCCGACAAAGTTTAATAAACTAGTGTGAGAAATGAAGCTTTGCCAATTTAAGGTTACGTAAATAAAATATTATAGATAGAACCTTATAAAATTGTGTCTGTGATAATAAAAAGCAAATTTTAACACAGGAAATACATAAACTGATAGTTCACAGGACTAACGGCTCCAGCAGCCGGATTCCTGGGTCTAATGAGTGAATTGATTAATTAATAACATGAATAAATGAAATATTACTCTGTGAGCAATTACGATTCATTCTGGCTCTATCCCTATTTGTTTGTTTGTTTGTTACAATTGAGGGCATTCCCTTGTAATCGCCCAACGGTTCTAGGCCTATTTGAAAAGCGTGTGCTAAAGATTCGTACACGCCTCCAGGATTATTTTTTTAAGCTGAAAATGAAGAGTTCTTACAACGGCATGTGAGATTTAGTACTTGGGGCTTGCTGATGCATTACTTCCTTCTTTCGCAGCCTTTGCGTGTTTGATGTATCAGGAGCAGGAGGGGTACAATTTGACAAGGATTTATGCGAGTTGATTATGTTTCTGTCTTGCTCCGGGAAGCCTTATTGCCTCTATTGTAAAGGTTCTTCTCGTTTTTATTACAGACAATGATGGATAGAATTACACCTCGGAACACAAGCAACTTTCGCTAAAAATTCTGTTTTCCGTAACGCCAGTCCAAGGTAACGGCGCGTTAAAAATAATTCGCAGTGGAGTGACGCCATATTGTATTAGGCCATGGCCCTCTACATTTCCTCTGAGATGTTAACTATATTTCTGTAGTGCTTCAAGCAATCGATTTCCAGATGTTCGACTGTACCGAATATATGGCCTTATTGGTGAAAAAACTCAGTTTTTTAGTTTTTTTTTTCATACTTTTGCTTCATTTTCTGATTCCAAACATAAATTTGACCGGACATAATGCCTATAAATGCTATAATTTGTATTAAAATGTTCATGACCTTCTATTTAAAAAAAGAAAACATTACACAATTATTGCGATGTACTCAAAATCAGAGCAGATAATGTTTCCATGATTCTTTCATCATCATCATCATCATCATCATCATCATCATCATCATCATCATCATCATCATCATCATCATCATCAATATTTTGAAAGAACTCAAATGTGAAAAGCTTGACATTTTGTTTAGACAATGGACAATAACAAAGAGGTTTTCTTTAATCAGGCATTTTTCAATTTTTATAAATATTTCCATATGATTTGCCGATATCACCAAGGAGATCAGTTAAGGGGGACTTATGAAAACTACCATTGTTACTGAATTGCTTATAACGTTCACGTTTTTGGACCTAGGACCTTGAAATTTGAAATATTAGTTTAAAACTGGGGTTTTTTACCTTCAATTTTTTTTAAAGAATTTTATGAATAAAAGTTTTTATTTTTCAAATTTTTCATTTAAAAAATTAAAAAGTGATGTATCTTTTCCTATAAATTTGCTAAACCAATAAACCTAAAACTTTGCACATGTGTTAACAATACCTAAAGTAACATTTCCCTACAGCCTTACTTACTTACTTACTTACTTACTTACTGGCTTTTAAGGTGGTTCATTGCCGCCCTCACATAAGCCCGCCATTGGTCCCTATCCTGAGCAAGATTAATCCATTCTCTATCATCATATCCCACCTCCCTCAAATCCATTTATATTATCTTCCCATCTACGTCTCGGCCTCCCTAAAGGCCTTTTTCTCTCCAGCCTCCCAACTAACACTCTATATGCATTTCTACATGCCCTGCCCATCTCAAACGTCTGAATTTAATGTTCGTAATTATGTCAGGTGAAGAATACAATGCGTGCAGTTCTGTGTTGTGTAACTTTCTCTATTCTCCTGTAACTTCATCCCTCTTAGCCCCAAATATTTTCCTAAGCACCTTATTCTCAAACACCCTTAACCTATGTTCCTCTCTCAAAGTGAGATTCCAAGTTTCACAACCATACAGAACAACCGGTGATATAACTCTTTTATAAATTCTAACTTACAGAGTTTTTGACAGCAGACTGGATGATAAAAGCTTCTCAACCGAATAATAACAGGCATTTCCCATATTTAATCTGTGTTTAATTTCCTCCCGAGTATCATTTATATTTGTTACTGTTGCTCCAAGATATTTGAACTTCTCCACCTCTTCGAAAGATAAATTTCCATTTTTTATATTTCCATTTCGTACAATATTCTGGTCACGAGACATAATCATATACTTTGTCTTTTCGGGATTTACTTCTAAACCTATCTCTTTACTTGCTTCAAGTAAAATTCCCGTGTTTTCCCAAATCGTTTTTGGATTTTCTCCTAACATAATCACGTCATCCGCATAGACAAGAAGCTGATGTAACCCGTTCAATTCCAAACCCTCTCTTTATCCTGAACTTTCCTAATTGCATATTCTAGAGCAAAGTTAAAAAGTAAAGGTGATAGTGCATCTCCTTGCTTTAGCCCACAGTGAATTGGAAACGCATCTAACAGAAACTGACCTATACGAACTCTGCTGTACATTTCACTGAAACACATTTTAATTAATCGAACTATTTTTTTGGGAATACCAAATTCAATAAGAATATCATATAAAACCATTTCCCTGCAACCAAATATGAAACACTTTTTTATTTCTTTCTAAGTTTTGTAATGTATTAAACTCACAAATATTAACAAATCAAAATTTAATTACAGGGAATTATAGATAATACAGTTTTAAGCTTGTGTAAAAAATTTCTTATGTTTACTCCTAACGGTTGCAGAGAAAAAGGTACATAAGAATTGAAAAATGTAAGTTACGGAAAACGACGTTTAAAATAATAGTACTATTTATCTACTATCTCACCTCATACAGTGCACTCAATGTTCTCCATATCCTTAAGGAAGTAGAAAACCACAGTCTTCCTAGCACTGGTCAGATAGTTTGCCTGTTTAAATTCCAAGAAAATTTTTGTAACACAGAAACTCCAAAATGCCTACTGAAATGTCTCTTAGGTTCTTCACACAAGTAAAATATAATATCAGTATTCAATACAGACAAGTACGTAGGCCCTACTATTTATTAAATCAATAAAAATTTCCATTTTTTGTCATAATTTCGCTTCTGTTTACCCTTAATTTTGAATAGTTTTGTTTCAATATGACTTATTGACGTAGACGAACGAGGATATAAGGAATAAATAATTCCTTAGGTTTCATGATGGTAATAATAATAATGATTCTGATGCCAGTGACGTAAAAATGTTCCACTCCCTCCACATTTTACAGTTATTCTTATTCTAGAAGCATCAGCTGCACATAAGCTTTCTGCTGCAGAGCCAAATGGGTGCGATGCATTTTTAGATGTTTGCTTGTGAATAAAAAGAAAACGAGCGCAAAATAAATGACGGTACTCGTTTTTGCGTCGCCTAGACAACGTCTGTCTCTATCTTGCTATTTGTCGAGTGTGCCATTATTTACCTTATAAATGAACCAGCACGTGTCGTGGATTGGAATCTTGTATGCTGGCGAGGTTCCCATGACAACCCGCTACCGATTACATAACTATAATTTATAATATTGCACTTATATCACTTCCCTCATCTACATCATGGTTCCTTCTTGAAAAATTAATACTCTCAGATTAAAACAACACAAGAGAAATGCAGGAACATCATTTTATTTTTACTTCAATTTTTATTGTACCTGAGTTTTTTAATGTACTTCACTCCCAACCCCTCTACTAATGAAGTTCAACCGTCCTCGACACAGATCCAAGACCGCATATACTGTCATAGTAGCCTTACGGTCATAGTAAATAGTACGTTCCAAAAATATGTTCGCGTTTTCCAGTGACGAAAGAGCTTTCAATATTGAATCATTTTCGCACAGGTACTGTCGTCCATTTGCCTATGTCGTATCCCGGTTTCTCCCACCAACTTTTATTCGCCAGCTAGTGGCTGGGCTTCTTAGCTCTTTTCTGAGAACATTAATTTCTGTTAGCAATTAGACGTCTACATAATATTACACAACTGTTTAAAATAACTTAAATAAAAGTCCCTCGTTAAGTAATTAACTGTCACGTGATTTCCTCCCTTTCTACGACCCTACAACATAACCACTTGGACGGACAGTAGATAGTATGTCTGAGTAATTTTATCTTTTCGGATCGGGCAGGGGTGAAGATTGAATTTACAGTGAGTAAGGTACTCTTTTATAGAGTAGGTACAGAATTATTTCAACATGAGTTACTAGTACGAAGGACGAAACTGGTAATTGGGATTAGGTACAATAGTCTATAGTGCGATAATATGCAATTAGAACTGAAGCCTGTATCGAAATGAACGGCCACCATTTTCAAAAATGTGTTTAAATATCCATATTATGATTATTTTTCAATTTAACGTCATTCTCTATATTGTACGGTAATGTGTTGTAGACAGTATAAAATACACTGCATAATGAATATGTCCACATGGACAGCTCAGTTCGTGAGTTAAAACACTCATTGTTAATACTGTACTGTATTTTGATTAAACAAAAACCTAATGAAAATGATCAAACTCAAAAGCGCAATATTTCCTAGTTTACGTAAATGGATGAACTACTTTTCTTCCCTCCTATACTTAGTAAAGTGATTTGTTTGTATTTTACGCCAGTGTCATCGAACTCCAGTCGTGGAAGGAGGTAGCAAACGGCGTTGATCCAGAGGTATAGCCAGGTTAATATTAAAAATGTTAGTAAAAATAAAATGATGTCCGTGTACAAGATAGTTCATGTGAGAAAAAGGTTAACTTTTCCACGTTTCTAAAACTTCTATAGATGGAAACTGTAACACTTCATCTACAGCTATTATGGGCGCAGTTATAGGTCCTAATCATAAACAAGAAAAATAGGAATAGGTCTAGCAGATAAAAATAGGTAATACGTAATTAAGTCGGGGAGTTACGGACGTGAAACTACGTATGTAGAAGACTATGGTGACACGTCTCGCCTTTCTACAGCCTCAGAGTTCACGGAGCCCCCGTGCGTCGTCCCCTCTCTTGCGATCTCTCTACATCTCTTGTACTTCACAGCGGTGATCTTGGGCTTGTTTGATTCGTCTTGGGACGCCCTTTTTCCTCGTCTGAATTTCGAGACATTTTGAAAAAGTTCACTAATGTTCACTACTATTTTAGAGTTCAGGTTTCAATTTACTCCGACTCATTTTTTTAGCATTTATTTAGTCTCGACCGCTTTCTTTTTTTTAGTGGGTTATTTTACGACACTGTATCAAGATCTCACGTTATTTAACGTCTGAATGAGATGAAGGTGATAATGCCGGTGAAATAAGTCCGGGGTCCAGCACCGATAGGTATCCAACTTTTTCTCATATTGGGTTGAGTGAAAACCTCCAAAAAAACCTCAACTAGGTTACTTTGTTCTGACTAGAATTCGAACCCGGGCCACCTAGTTTCGCGGTCAGCCGCGCTAACCGTGTGGCCCCGACCGGTGTCATGTCACAGAACTCCTTTGTCTGCGCGGTGGTATATTTCATTTCGCTATGTTTGTTTAATGCCACACGTAGGGTATTAGATCTGTTTTCAACTTCCCTCAGATTCTGTTTTTCACCCCCATTCATTAGTTTATTGAGTCACAAACAGAGAATATTAAAATAAATATTCTAACAAATAATTCATAATTAAAATAAATATATAATACTAAAAATTTCTAGTTTACTACCTAGCTTTCATTTTATACAATATTCACCTGGAACTCGCTTACATTTCTTGTTCGTTCATTGATATCTCCATTCTGTTTTCTATCGTCGATTATTCATTTAGTAGCCAACGGGTAGGATAAGCCTACATTTTCGCTTCCGTCCTGAATTTTCGCCAGAAATCTAACCTTCAAATCATTGAGAAGCCCATTGCTATATTTTTACAGTCTCACCAGCAACCAGAGTAAAAGTTGGTGTCACACCGTACATCCGAAACATCATAGCACCTAATATCATGGAAAGTGACGATTCTGCCATGTCCGTAGGCATAAATGTTGGAGAGTTATGGGAAACTGTAGGTAATTCTAAATACCGTCGTGAAAAAATTGTATGCAGTGCACATGTATTAAGTGGGTGACAATCAATATGAATCTCGAAAACAGAAAAGCTTTGATTTAGTCTCATCTTATCTAACATTTCCTCTTTTTTCTTGTAATGCATCGACCATTCCTGTATCACAATATACTAAGTTTTCTATTAATTATATGCTTCCTCTTACCACTTACCTTCATTATTTTACTATTATATCAATATATTATATTGTCTTAAACAGACTTGGGGGATAATCTACAGCCCTCTTTTATTTCTTTGTATTTATCGGTCCTGTTATATTGTATCCATATTTTTTACATGTTATCGTGTAGGCTTTTAACACCTCACTACTTTTTGTTCGGGACATTACTTTCTGACATTATCTCCCTGAGTTATTTTGTATTTACATTGTCGTAGTCTAGGAATATTATGAAAGCATGTAAACTGAACTATCTCAATTTTCTATTATTATTACTTATTATTTATTTATTTACTTATTTATTTATTTTTTCTTAAATCATTATTTATTTGCTTGCTTGTTTGGTTATTGGTTATTTATTTATTTATTCTTAGTTTATTTATTTATGTAGTTATTTGTTTATTTATTTATTTACTTGTTATTTATTTTATTTATTTACTTATTTACTCACTTATTGATTTTTTTATTTATTCATTTAGTTTGTATTTATGTATTCAATTATTTATTTATCTTTTATTTTGTATTTAACTATTTATTTTTTGTTTGGTTATTTATTTATTTCTTAGTTTATTGTTTATTGATTTATATGCTTATTTATTTGTTTATATATTCACTTTTCATTTACTTTATTTATTTATTTACTTATTTATTTATTTCTTAGTTTATTGATTTATATACTTATTTATTTGTTTATATATTCACTTTTACTCACTTTATTTATTTATTTATTTATTTATTTTGGATTTAACTATTTATTTCTTTGTTTGGTTGTTTCTTTATCTATTTATTTCTTAGTTTATTGTTTATTGATTTATATACTTATTTATTTGTTTATATATTCACTTTTTATTTACTTTACTTAGTTATTTATTTATTTACTTAATCTATTTATTTATCTATTTATTATTTTATTGATTTATATACTTGTTTATTTGTTTATATATTCAGTTTTTATTTATTTTATTTATTTATTTACTTATTTACTTGTTTATTTATTTATTATTTATTTATTAGTTTATTGTTATTGATTTATATATTTATTTATTTGTTTATATATTCACTTTTTCTTTCTTTTATTTATTTCTATATTTATTTACCTATTTATTTACTTATGCAATCATTTATTCATTCATTTATTTATGTAGCTATGTATTTATTTGTGTACTTATTTACTTTATTTACTTATTTAATTATTTATTTATTCATTCATTCATTTTTTTCATCAAATATTTTTTTTAATAAATCAAAAACTGAATTTCCTTTCAAGAAGTATGCCAACGATACATACTCCTTGTAAGTCTACTTGTATAGGAATAACATGCAAATAATCCCTGTAACTGGTGTGTACTACCTCGTAACTCGTAAGTGAGATAAACTTCCTTTGTATCTCTGCATCGTGGTGCAGTTTATCATTTCACGCACTGCTAACAGTAACACACAGAAGTAAACTCAGCAAGGTTTAGCATAGTCCTTTTGTAGCTTGCTGGCTTTGTGCATTACTGTACATAGCTCCACATTTAATGTCATGCTATTTGTTACTCACTACTTCACAGACAACGCCACATTACTTATAAAAGGATCATAATACATCGATTGCAGTGATGTGTTATTAATAGGTCATTTTCTGTAATCATTTTGCTATTTTGGAATTTCAAATCACTTACTCCTGCGTCTAGATTATCATTATAAAGCTATTTTTCTCAGTTTTCCGCAAATAATTAGTCACGCTTCGTAATCCACGCTGTACTTTGAACTACAGTTCCATTTTACAGCACAAATTCGCTAGGAGGAAGCTGTAACAACTCTTAACCTCTCATCTGTATGTCTTTGCAGCGTTGCTATGATAATTTAATAGCAATACTTACAAAGCACTGAAAGTTTATAGGACAAAGTATTATACATCTTGATTACACAACTTTTAACACTGTATCACTTCGGAATATGCATGGTAAGATTTTCCTGTGTTAAATTTCAACGTACCTTGTTTACATGTTTCGACCAATTCACTTATTTATTTATTTATTTATTTATTTATTTATTTATTTATTCTTTTATTTATTTACTTATTTATTTATTTAACTATTTATTTCTTTGCTTGGTTATTTATTTATTTATTTCTCAGTTTATTGTTTTTTATTTATATACTTATTTATTTGTTTATATATTCACTCTTTATTTACTTTATTTATTTACTTACTCATTTATTTATTTCTTAGTTTATTGATTTATATACTTATTTGTTTATATATTCACTTTTTATTTACTTTATTTACTTGTTTATTTATTTATTTATTTATTTATTTATTTATTTTGTATTTAACTATTTATTTCGTTGTTTGGTTTTTCTTTATTTATTTATTTCTTAGTTCATTGTTTATTAATTTGTATACTTATTTATTTGTTTATATATTCAATTTTTATTTACTTGATTTATTGGTTTATTCATCATCATCATCATCATCAATAACTTCAAGGTTTAGGCCGATGGCCTGTTCCGCCTCCAGAATTTTATCCATCAAACTGGTCTCTCCAACGTCTCTTTGGTCTTCCCACTCGTCTTCTTCGTGTAGGTCTATAACACCATGTTCTGAAAGGTATCCTGTCGTTGGGCATTCTTGTTATATGGTCGTACCAATTATTTCTATATTTTTCAATTATAGTTATTACACTCTCGATATTCAGTTCTCGACGTATATCTTCGTTTCTCTTATGGTCCTGTAGTCTAAATCCTGCTAGTGGCCTTAAGAGTCTCATCTCGGCGGCCTCAATTCTTCCCTGTTGGGCTCTAGTCAAAATCCACGTTTCTGAACCATATAACAATGTCGGAATTGCCAGTGTCTTGTAAAATTTGAGTACAGTTTTTCTGTCGACTTTATTTATGAGTGTACGTTTAATTGTACCAATAAGTCTTAAAAATTTATTTAACTTGTTTTCTACGTCTGTGGAGGATATGTAAGAGAGATCGCATCCAAGGTAAGTAAAAGAATTTACTTGTTCAATCATCTTATCCTCTATTACAATTTTAGTTCTTATTGTATTATTTCCGCAGAAGCCAAATACTTTAGTTTTCCTGTCTGATATTTTTAGATTGTAGTTATTAGCAACAATTCTCAACAGATGGACTGCTCTCTGTAGGTTGTCTTCAGAATCAGCCAACACCAACTGGTCGTCTGCGAAAAGTAAGTAATCTAAAATGATATTATCTATAAAATAATGTGTTTTTAAATTGTTCTGCCATTCTCTTACGGCTTCGTCTAGGTACAAATTAAAAAGAGTAGGTGATAAGGGACACCCTTGTCTGACCCCTTGGTTAACTTCTCGCAAGTTGGTGGTAATCTTGTTGATATTCATTTTGATTTTTGTATTTTTGTACATACTTTGTATCATCCTTATTAGATGCTCAGGAATTCCTTTCTTTTTTAATATCATCCACAATTTTGTTCTGCTAATCATATCAAATGCTTTCTCAAAGTCTATGAAAGCCATATATGTGGGAATATTAAATTCGACATGTTTTTCTATAATCTGCGTTATGGCGAAGATATTATCAATACATGATCTGTTTTTGCGGAACCCACTCTGTTCTTCTGCTAATAGAACTTCTGCAATTTTGTTTAGTCTTTGAGAGATAATCTTGGCATATATTTTATAGCCTGAGTTAAGAAGGCTAATCCCTCTGTAATTTTCACAATTCTTCCTGTTCCCTTTTTTAAAAATGGGAGTAATTAGTGCTGTATTGCATTCTTCTGGTATGTGACCAAACTTCCAACATATATTTAAAAAACTTAAAAATCTTTGTAAAAAGCATTGTGGCGCATATTTAAACAATTCCAGATTTAAACCATCTGACCCCGGCGATTTTCTGTTTCTGGTTGTTTGGAGAGCATTATTCAATTCATCTATTGAAATTGGTTTATTCATTAGCTTATTTATTTATTTACTTATGTATTTATTTAGTTGTTTATTTGTTTGTTTATTTATTTAATAGTTTATTGTTTTTTATTTATATACTTATTTATTTGTTTATATATTCACTCTTTATTTACTTTATTTATTTATTTACTCATTTATTTATTTCTTAGTTTATTGATTTATATACTTATTTGTTTATACATTCACTTTTTATTTACTTTATTTATTTATTTATTTATTTATTTTGCATTTAACTATTTATTTCGTTGTTTGGGTTTTCTTTATTTATTTATTTCTTAGTTCATTGTTTATTAATTTGTATACTTATTTATTTGTTTATATATTCAATTTATATTTACTTGATTTATTTGTTTTTTTCATTAGCTTATTTATTTATTTACTTATGTATTTATTAGTTGTTTATTTGTTTGTTTATTTATTTAATAGTTTATTGTTTATTTATTTATATACTTATTTGTTTATATATTCACTTTTTATTTATTTATTTATATATTTATTTATATATTTATTTATTTATTTAATTATTTATTTATTTATTTATTCATTTATTTATTTATTTATTTATTTATTTATTTATTTATTTCATCAAACATGTAAACGAGGTACGTTGAAATTTAACACAGGAAAGTCTTACCATACATATTTCAAAGTATTGCTAATCACAGTTCGTTTAATTGATAAAATTAAAAATAGATACAAAAGTATATACAGTAAATGGAATGATCAAAGTAAATTTTAGTTAATAATGTTATTTTAAAGGCCAACATAAAATTTGGATGCAAAACTTCGGTTTTATACAAGAAAAAAAGAAAACAGTTGGAAGGAGCAGAAATTCGTTTTTTTTAAGATCCCTCCTAGCTTCACCCGTTTTAATTTATTGAACTCTTTTACAACAATGTAAAACCATATAGTCCACCGCTGTGAACTGACAGTGAAACGAGCGTGTCCGAGTTCAAATCGTGGTTGGGACAAGTTACCTGGTTGGGGTTTTTTTTCGTGGTTTTCCTCTCAACCCATTAAGAGCAAATCCTGGGTAACTTTCGGCCTTCGACACTGGACTCATTTCTCTAGAATTATCATTTTCGTCTCATTCAGACTCTAGAGATAACCATAACAGTTGATAAAACATCGTAAAATAAACCAATTTAAAAAAAAAAACATATTTTTTAATTAACTCACTCCGGGAGTGTTCTTGAAAAGAAAAAACGTTTTAATATATATTGACATTAGGGCATTCGAAAAGTAATGGCAACATAGTTACTGTTTCACACTAAATTTATTTAGGTTACTTTCGGCATTACATACTTCAAATATACTCTCCTGCCATGTCAACAATACGTTGCCAAATTCTTAGAAGAAGGCGGACTCCATCTGCAGCAGCATTTGTGGATATCTCTGTCACTGATCGATCTAAAGCTTTTCGGACGTCAACTCTTGATTGAAAGCGAATGCCTCGCTTCCACCCAGCTTGCAATAGTTCAGTATGGTAGGACTTCTCTCCACAGACTTCTTGTAATGCTCTAAATCACTGAGTTGCATGTTTTTCTCTTGCAACTTGGATTTTTACGAAGCATCTTTGTTCGTACCTTTAGGGCTGTATTGTTTACTACAAACCAGAAACAGCCACTGTATTTACAAAATATGGCTACTTCGAGACTTCCAATATTTCAAATTTATTAAAAAATCGCTGTTCTATTACGTAGTACAAGATTTTAATGGTCACCGCTAGGAGCGCTGATTTACAGCATTGTTGCCATTATTTATCGATGTGTCCGAGTAGGCTTACAAAAATATAAACAAGATGCTATTAAAAGAATAATTTGTATTTGCATCGTCTCTGTATTCCTCATCCTTAACTGTTGCTACCTCTCGTCACTGGAACTCTCTGCCGCCTGAAGTCAAGGGCTGCCGAACATTGAAATCTTTCAAATCCAAGTTAGAAAATTATCTTATGACGAGTTGCCAAACTAACTTACTATTATGACAAGTGTTGTATTGCATGTTTCCACGTATTCACATTTTTTTATGTTCTAATGATATTCAACTTATTTTATATTTTTGTTTTCATATTTTCCGATAATGTTATATCTCTAATGTGATAAGTTGAGCTATATATAATCTTAATTTTCCTTATTGTGTGTACTTAGAAATATTGTATTCACTGTATACTTTGTACTGCACTATTTTATTACTACTATTAGTATTATTATTATTATTATTATTATTATTATCATTATCATCATTATTACTATTCTTATTATTCTTATTATTATTATTATTATTATTATTATTATGAATAATTGTCTTTTTTTTGTACGCCTCATTTATTTTGGCCTGCTGTTCACATATTATTATGCTTTTTTCTTTCTTTCTGTATGTTATATACTATGTCTGATTTCTTCTTATTTGTTGTTTATTTTTTATTATTATTATTATCTTATTCAGTTTTGTGTGTAAAATTGTAGAGTAATTTGTAAATTTGTAGTGTTTTTGTAACGCAGTCTTTACTCCTGGTTGAGTGTTAGAGAAGGCCGTATGGCCTTAACTCTGCCAGGTTAAATAAATCATTATTATTATTATTATTATTATTATTATTAGTATTATTATACTTCAAAATAAAGCGTTATATATATTTAGGCCTATATTATTTTCTATAGTAATGCCAAAAAATTTATCTTTTGAAGAGGTGGAGAAGTTCAAATGTCTTGGAGCAACAGTAACAAATATAAATGATATTCAGGAAGAAATTAAACACAGAATAAATATGGGAAATGCCTGTTATTATTCGGTTGAGAAGCTTCTATCTTCCAGTCTGCTGTCAAAAAATCTGTAAGTTAGAATTTATAAAACAGTTATATTACCGGTTGTTCTTTATGGTTGTGAAACTTGGACTCTCACTTTGAGAGAGGAACATAGGTTAAGGGTGTTTGAGAATAAGATGCTTAGGAAAATATTCGGGGATGAAGTTACAGGAGAATGGAGAAAGTTACACAACACAGAACTGCACGCATTGTATTCTTCACCTGACATATTTAGGAACATGAAATCCAGACGTTTAGATGGGCAGGGCATGTAGCACGTATGGGCGAATCCAGAAATGCATATAGAGTGTTAGTTGGGAGGCCGGAGGGAAAAATACCTTTAGGGAGGCCGAGACGTAGATGGGAAGATAACATTAAAATGGATTTGAGGGAGGTGGGATATGATGATTGAGACTGGATTAATCTTGCTCAGGATAGGGACCATTGGCGGGCTTATGTGAGGGCGGCAATGAAGCTCCGGGTTCCTTAAAAACCAGTAAGTAAGTAAGTAGTAAGTAAGTAATGTCACAAGAGGTCTGAGATTCCCCGATAAATCCACGAGCGAATCGCTCATAAAATGTTATTAATTGTATATTTATGAATACTTAACCTATTCAGACATTGTGAAGTTGAAATAGATAACATCGATTGCTGCAATAAAGAAATTGGATGTTATTCGGTAATGCCAATTGAGAAAAGCGAAATACAGATTGAACAATGTTAATTACATGTATTGCGCTTTTCTCTTGTTATTATAACAAATATATTTTCATCATCTGCTAAAATAATAATTTAATTAAAAAGTTTAGCAATATAATTACAAATAACCTTATTAATAGCTACATTAATTAAATGAACAATTATTGTTATGAAGGAGTGTCATTTTCTTTAGATACAATGGACATGGAATTAGAAGATGAAGATGTAGATTTGGAAGTAGGATTTCGCACTTTATTTAATACAATGGATTAATCCTAATCGATTTACGTGGAAACAGTTGGCGACACTGACTAAACAAAAGAACGACTATGCGATAAATTGATATTGATAAATCGAGCTGCAAATATTATCGCGATGTGTGACTGTGATTGGTTGTAATTCAAAATTGCATTACACTTCATTGGTCGAAAATAGAATGACGTCAAATAAACGAAATAATCAAAGACATAAAACTTACGTATTTCACAGTAATGCGTTATATAATACACTAATCTCAAATGTTCATTTGTTTTCTTGCGAGGACAAAAATACTACATTTATCAACGACTTCCAGAAAGCTTAGATATGTAAGTAGGTCTGCTTTCACAGAAAAGTAATGGAATGAACTCATGCAATAAGGTTGATTTTTCGCGTGGGAATTATCTATCCGAATACCACTTACGGTGATAATTTTCTGTGATAATTTCATATCGCTTTAAACTATTGTTTGTTGTCATGAAATAATATTGTCTCTCGACCTTCGGAACTCGAAATAATTACCATGACAAGAAACGTGTGTTGTCAACGAAATTATCAGGAAAATTATCGCCAGTTACTAGTATTACTGTTGATAGTGGGATATCTTTATTGTAACATTTCCGCTCTTCCACTTTGTAAGTTACATGAGACTTTTACAATGCATTATGATTGCGTACATTACATTAAAAAGATAGAGGAAGTTTATGACAATTTTCATGGCTACACCGACCTAATTATTGTGATATCGAAAACAATCCGTGACTCAAGAATGCTTAGAGACCAGATTCGAGTCCCTGTATTACAAATAGCCGTCTTCATTTTATATTTATGATGTGATTTGTTCGTTAACTGGGAAGCATCAAAATTCGAATTTGTGTAGCAGACGATCCTTATTTATCGACAGCTATCCGTCCCCTTCAGACGATCGGGGCCCGAAATGAGGAAGTGATGGTGATAGACTGAGTTCACATTTGTCTGCTCACAAAAGACATCCCCAGAACCTTGTGTGGAAAACTCTGTCTATCGCTGATTCAGCCATCTTGTTATGTGTACAACCGTATGATAACGTTATAGTAGGATTTATACCATGTTAGTAAAAAAAAAATATGGAACTCTGCTTGTAACTTTTATATTTTTTTCAATCTTATAAATTAACTCTTTACTGAAAAGTTATATGGGACAAAAAAGGAATATTACGAGCATGTTCTCAAAAACTAATAATAATAATAATAATAATAATAATAATAATAATTTATTTATTTTTATTTATTTTTATTTATTTATTTATTTATTTAATGTGCTGTACAATAGCCAGTGGCCAATTACAGTTCAGCACAAATATAACAAAAAACATAAAACAAAAATAATTATTACACATAAATATAATTACAATTAATTACAATAATGACGATGAATGGATAACTAAGAATACTATGAGACAATGTTAATTGAGTATAATGCCTAAAATAATACATAAATGATAAATCGTTGCCAAGAGCAAACAAAGTCTATACATTGAAGGGATCGAATTCACAGCCATGCATGTTGGCATTGTTAATGCATCTGGAGACTGGTGAAAGAAATTTCGAATTTCTAATATAGAAAAGTTTGTGGGCTCTCATATCTATTGTTGGAATACGTAAGGTAATATTGTTTAAGAAAGAGTCGCAGGATATATCACCTTTGAGGACTTTACAAAAGAACAGATAATCTAGCTCATGGCGTCTAGCATATAGATTTTGACAATTAAAATATTCACATTTTCTCTCATAACTGTACCCGGAATTAATGAGCAGAAATCTGAATGAACATAAGGATATAAATTTTCTTTGTATATTTTCTAATTTAGCTGAGTCCGTAGTTGTAATCGAGTTCCAAACTACAGATGCATATTCGAGTTTCGATCGCACCAATGTATAGTATAGCATTAAAAGAGAATCGGGCGTGGAAAAAGAATAAGTTATTGACCGTATTATTCCTAGCATTCTGATTGCGTGATTGTAAATGTAATCAACGTGACTATGAAAATACAATTTACTGTCAAAGAATATTCCCAAATCTTTTACGCAATAATAATAATAATAATAATAATAATAATAATAATAATAATAATAATAATTCTTTATTTATACTGGCAGAGTTAAGGCCATAGGGCCTTCTCTTACACTCTACCAGGTCACAAAGTATGCAAGCAGTTAAAATTTAACAAAAAGTTAAAGAACAGAATACTAACATATTACAAAATAATAATAATAATAATAATAATAATAATAATAATAATAATAATAGCATAATAAAATCGACACTAAACAACATGAAAATAATAAAATAATACAAAAAAGAAAGTAAAATACATTGGAATATAGTAAAAGCAACTCATTTAGTACAAATGGTTAATATGAAAAACATAAGGTAGAATATAACAAAATGGAATGTAATAAAATAATAATAAAAAAGAAAAGAAATACGAATATTAAATACTATAAAATTCACAATAAAAAGGCTATGATAATAAATTCATCGGCTGATAAAGAGAACAAAAAGGGGAAAGGAAGAAAAAGAAATATATAGCCTATATTTTTACAAAACTATCGCAGAGAAAAGGGCTTATAACTGAAAGGAATCTGAATTCAAAAAGTGAAATTTTAATTTATTTTTGAAATTAGACAATGTCCGACAGTCTCTGACATGCTGTGGTAGAGAGTTCCAGATGTTTCTATATTATTATTTATAGAACGTGTGTCATAGTACCACATAATAATTTTTTTAAATTTTTGGACTATTCAAGTCCCGGCATACCTCAGATGGTAAGAGTACTCAGTGCGTCAAACTGAGGGTTCTGGGTTCGATTTCCGGTCACGTAACGAATATTTCTCCATGAATAAATATCTGCGTGATGATTATACAAAATCATTGATTACACAATATTCTATCAATAAGAATTATATTTAAATACCATTTATAAGCACATATTTAATATTTTTATTTAACTTAATTCAGGGTACGTTTTGATTATTCAGCAATAAAATCTTGGTCCCGGACTAATATTGTTTTTAAACTTGCCGCTGTGAAGAAT
This sequence comes from Periplaneta americana, assembly GCF_040183065.1. Lineage (NCBI taxonomy): Eukaryota > Metazoa > Arthropoda > Insecta > Blattodea > Blattidae > Periplaneta > Periplaneta americana. The sequence continues at coordinate 180,246,371 of NC_091122.1, forward strand.
ATTTGAAGTCTTAATGGTAAGTCAACTTACCGTCTCTAGAATACGCTATTGTAAACGTAGGCAAATATAGGTAAATTGTTATACCCTATAATCTTTGTAATTCACGCATAATTTTCTGTCCAATATCTGTTCTTTATTGCAGACTCAATATTCTTCAGTATATATTGGACATGTAACAGCATAGAAATTTGTCCGGTTCCAAGAAAATATGTCCAATGCAATGAGGTGTCCAAATACAGAGATTTCACTGTATTACCTTCTGCCCAAAACTTTTCTCCCGATCACCATTACTTCCAGTGTATCCTTCAGTACGCAATTTCTTCTCAGTCAGTGACCCAACCAATTCATTTTACTCTTCCTGATCAGTTTCAACATCATTGTTTCTTCACTTACTCTTTCTAGCATAGTTCCATTTCTTATTCTGTCTATTTCACACGCTCCGCTCTCCTTCATATCCACATTTCAATTGTTTTTGTGGTAATACTTCAAAAATATATACAGAGCGTTCATTTCAAAATTTCCAGTCTAAATAATTATATAATTTAAATAGGATTTAATTAAAAAAAAATATCAACTTAGATATTGGGGGGAAAGTTTGAAACCAGTCTTAATTGCACATTAGTTTTCACCCCCTTTACTCCCAACCCCCCACTTTGAAATTTCAAATGGCACCTTTATTTTGCGATACTTAAATTTGAAAGAGTATTCTAATGTTTATAAATTTCATTCATTTATTTTCGCATCCTTTGATTTCTATCGTCGCCTGGCAACCTGGATTGTTATTATTGTTGATTAGAGCTGAAGAGAATAAAGCTATAAAAACTTATTGAGCATTTCATGTAATAGTTGTGTTTGTGTATTAAATTATTTTAAAATGGTGTATACTCTTCAAGAGAGAACAGAAATTATCCTTATTGATTAAATTTAGGAAATTACACAAAATAAGCTGTTTTTTCATCCTCCAATCAACTCACAATAAGAACAAAATAGGTTGCTAGGCGACGATGGAAAACAAAAGACGCTAAAACAAATGAATGAGGTGTATAAACAATTGAATACTGTTTCAAATTTAAGTATCACAAGATAGGGATGAAGAGGAATTCCCTGGGTGTCTAGAGTCTGGAAATTTGTATGAATGTGAGTGTAATTGTGAGTGTGCCGGGTTAATATTAATTAACCAATCATCACGAATATAAAAATACATCAGGACTGTCGCTGGGCAGTAACCTGAACACACGTTTCAGCGTCACATTGTTGACAAGTAACTCCATCTGTTAGAACAACCATAAAGCATATAATAGATGCTATAGAGTTACCAACAACGAAAAAAATAAAAATAAAGATAGGGATGCCATTTGAAATTTCAAAATGGGGGTGGCTGGGGTGAGGGGGTGAAACTCGATAAATAATCAGTTAAGACTGGGTTTGAACTTTCCTCTCAATGTCTGAATTGACGTGTTCTTTGTTTAATTAAATCCTATTTAAATTATGTAGTTAGACTGGGAGGTTTTGAAATGAACACTCTGTATTTTTATAATAAAGTATGTTATTCAGAAAATATTAGTTTAAAAGGGTATTGGTATCAACTACCCTAGCAGCAAAGCAGCTGCACTGACAACAAAATGCAGGCATGTGTTTAACTTTTGTAATGAAACCGGACAGACACAACACCTCTGCGCGTGGTAGGGCCTCCAGGGCGTTGTCGTCACACTGACCACAGCTCAAGTGTGAATGCAAACATAGTCGTTCAGAATTACACGTGAAATATTAATTTTTGTACGTTGCTGCTTCCGTTGCGACTTCTGTTATACATTTGTGAACTGAATTCGTTGCTACGATACGGAAATATAAGATTTAGTTTCTTACCTTAGTAAGTTCAAATATTAATAAATGTGACAGTTACTAATTATTATTATTATTATTATTATTATTATTATTATTATTATTATTATTATTATTATTATTGGTGGTGGTGGTGATGTAATATTTTAGCTAACACAAAGAAAATAATCTATAAAACAATAGTGGAGAGTGTAACGCTCTACGGAGCGGAAAATTTGACAGTAAATAGGATATAAGAAGAAGAATTAAGAGTCACTGAAATGGACGTCTGGAGGACATCATATAGGAGATCAAGTAGAGAAAAAAAAACAATACAACAATAAGGCAAATAATGAATGTAGAACAAGATATAGACTAATAGAAGTTTAAATGAAAAACGAATACAATGGTATGGTTAAAAGGATGGAAGATGGAGGAATACCAAAGGAAATCATGCGATGGGAACCAGAAGGAAGGAATAGGGAAGGAAGATCTAATGAAAATTGGATGGACGGAGTAAGAAGAAATGTGCAACTGAAAAGACATTAAGCTTAAGGAAGATACATTAGATAGGGGAAAATGGAGGGAAATAATCAACTGAATAGCAGGATAATTTTGTGTACTACATTTTGTTAGGTTGAGGAAAAAGTACAGCACTATACAAAATCCTATAATAGGTAGGTATTATATTATTATTACTTATTTATTAATGTACTTATTTACTTGTGTACTTATTTATGTGCTTATTTAGTTATGTATTTATTTATTTATTTATTTATTTATTTATTTATTTACTTACGTATTTATTTATTTACTTATTTCATTAATTATTTAGTTACTTCTTTGTTTATTTATGTACTTATTTATTTACGTATTTATTTATTACTTACGTATTTATTTATTTACTTACATATTTATTTATTTACTTATGTATTTATTTATTTACATACTTATTTTCTTATATATTTACTTTTTTACTTATTTATTTACTTACTTATTTGTTTGTTGTTTATTTGTTTATTTATTTATTTGTTTGTTTAAGTATTTATTTACTTACTAAATATTTACTTATTTATTTATTTACTTATTTAATCATTTATGTATTTACTTATTTTCTTACTTATGTATTCACTTACCTAATTATTTAGTTATTTATTTATTTACTTATTTATTTGCTTATTTATTTAGTCATTCATTTATTTACTTATTTACTCAATTATTTATTTAATTATTTAATTAATTATTTATTTAATTATTTATTTGTTTATGTGCTTATTTATTTACGTATTTACTTAGTTATTACTTGCGTATTTATTTATTTATTTACTTATTTATTTCCTTATGTATGTATTTATTTGCTTATTTCTTTACTTATGTATTTATTTACATACTTATTTATTTACTTATATATTTACTTATTGATGTATTTATTTTCTTATTTACTTATTTGTTTTTTTGTTGTTTATTTATTTATTTATTTATTTACTTGCGTTTATCGCCGGAGGCCCATGCCACTATTTATTTACTTAGTTATTTGCTTATTTATTTCCTCATTTATTTGCTTGCTTATTTACTCATTTATTTACTTATTTATTTGTTTATTTATGTACTTATTTATTACTTACGTATTTATTTATTTACTTACATATTTATTTATTTACTTATGTATTTATTTATTTATTTATTTATATATTTATGTACTTATGTATTTACTTATATATTTACTTTTTATTTATTTATATATTGGCCTCTATCGCCGGAGGCCCATACAATTCTCTATTCGCCCTGGTATACAGGTGCAAATTTCTTACCTTTTTTTGCATTGCTTTATAGAAGTATAGAAATAAAAAAAAATCGGCGTATGTACAGTCTTAGAAAAACGTTTTGTTGCACAGATACATCACAAGTCCCAGAAAGGAGGCAGTGTACATGATCAGACATACAACGAAACAAAACTAATTTCATTACCTCAACTAGTCGTTCTCTTGTGAACCAGGTCGCTCGTCCTCCGATCATGCGCACTAACTCCTTTCTGGGACTTAGGTTGTATCTGTGCGACAAAACTTTTTTATAAGACTGTACCTACTGCGCAATCAGTACAATCCTGGAGAACAGATCTTGGTCATGGATCCAAGAAAAAAATCTTCTATTTCCTTGCATCATTCCCTGATAATGTAGCCGATATATAGCTTCCAAACTTCGTATTCTTCTGGATCAATTACGTGGTACAAACATTCAGAAGTTTTGCAGAAGTCTTGCCCACGAGTAGAAAGTGTTTCTACGAGCAAAATGCCATGTGCATCGACTGAAATGCATGTTAAACATCTCCGTGCTCCCTGAGGGCCGAGTTGTATCCCAGAAGGAAAATTCTGCGACTACTTAGCCTCTTTATTGGAAATCGGTGGGCCTCCGTGTATCGACTGGATGTTCCCAGAAACCTCTGCCTTTGTTCTGTTATCCGTGAATTAGTTACGCTGCAAGCATGGACCCGCTTGCATCGTCTCAATTCTGCATGGAGGTCGTGCGTTGCCAAGCAACGCAATGGATCGTTCATACCGCCGAACAATGACCTCAGATAATTAGCAAATGAAATCCCTGATAAGGAATCCGCCTCAGAAATATAGGGAAATGCAACGACACGAACTGTTTTCCGCCACTTTTCATTTTTCTTTATATTCTTTCGTTCTTTCTTAGTCTGTTTTTAAGGGGAGAGGATGATTAAATTTGCATTTTTTCCTAATTGATGCTCAAACTTTCAGTTTTCATAGTAGAAATATCTGTAGTGATGTCACGAGAGGTCTGAGATTTTTCTGGGAAATCTCAGACCTCGAGTGACATTTATTAGGACTATTTCGTGAATAAAATAAAAATTTAAATAATATATCCCTAAAATTCGATCACAAAATGTTAATGATTGAAGGGTTGATAGGAAAAACCACCCATGTTAAAAAAACACTTTTTTCAGGGGAGCGAAAAAACATATCTCGTTATGTAAAAGGATAGTAAACTTAAAGAATAGGTATAAATACCCCAATGCTTTATAAATATGTTGCTTGTATTTTAAGCATACACAGACGCCACATGATTTTAGCTTTCCATTAGTACCAAAATCTCATTTTCGGCTAAAACTGACATGGGTTGTTTTTCCTATCAACCCTTCAATTGTATGTTAACGAATATTTAACCTATTCAGACATTGTGAAGTTGAAATACTCGTAGATGAATATCGATTACTACAATAAAGAAATTCGATGTTATTATTCAGTAATACCAATTCCGAAAAGCGAAATACAGGTTTAACAATGTTAATTACATGTACTGCACTTTTGTCTTATTATTATATTATAACAAATACATTTTCATTATCTGCTGAAATCATAACATAATTTAACAGTAACAGTGGGGACAGCTATATACCAATGCTTATGTATTCACAGCGAGACATGTTGCTACACAGTGAAGCCATCTCTGTATAGATAGGCCTAATTAAAACACGAATTTTATTACGCCATACGGAAGGCAGTTTGATGAAAAGACCTTATTATTACTATGCAAGGTCTTTGGGTTTGATATGCGATGATGTTGCATAAATTTGAACATCTGACTTTCTATTAATTGTTTAATTTCATTCACAAAATACAAATTTTATAGGCTAAAATTATAGGTTAAGTTACCTGTGAGAGCAGGACCAATGTCAGCTGTGGCTTATTTCGACCTTTACTTGTGCTACAGGAAAGCATTTTTTATGACTCGACAAACGCATTCTCGCTGTAGTGTGTAACGGAACTAAACCTACATCTACACAGTTCAATATTCCAATCGCGTATGCGTGCAATCTGGGAACAATATTGAAAGAATCAAGTTTAAAACGTATGTTCAATTAAGATGGTGCGCCATTTTGAACGTCGTCTTCACTGCGTAAATATATTAATTAATATTAAATATCAATCCTACATTCATTGCTTTAAAGTTGAAAGAAAAGTTTAACCGTGTAGTTGCATCTTAATGTATTCATGATCATCAATTTACGGGGAAACAGTTGACGACAACGACTAAACAAAAGAACGACCATGCGATAAATTGATAGCGATAAATGTGGCTGCAAATATTATCGCAAAGTGTGACTGTGATTGGTTGGAATTCAAAATTTCATTACATTTCATTGGTCGAAAATGGAATGACGTCATATAAACGAAATAGTCATTGCTGAACAATTTTAAGGGAACACTTTTATGAGTTTTAAAACTTCCAGAATTTTCATCCAAAATTTGTGAAATTTAAACAACATAAACGGCCTAAAATACTAATATTTGTACAAACTTTAGTGCCATTAGAGCTAATAATTTTGAAATTACATTTTTTTAATATATTTTATGTTGGCGTCACTAAAAAAGGCTCCTTATGTCGAAGTTTTCAAAATTTTTAGTACATATTTGCTCTAAAACTTTAAAATAGTCATGGAAATAAAAATTAATTAGCTTTTTGACCTCAGTCTAAACAGACTCTCACAATAAAGTTTTAAATTTAATGAATTTACCATTGCAGCATATTTTAATCTATGTGCAATATGAATATGCCCCAAAGGAACTTAATATAATATTTAATTACAAATACTATGTAAATAATTTTATTTATAAACGTTTAATTGACCTTTTTGAGAAATTTCAGAGCTTTCTGACAATAATTGTTGTTCAGGAGATTTTTTTGTTCAGTAAACTGCCAAAAATATTTAAGTCGAGAAACCACCATTAAAAAAAGCATTTCTCTCAATACACACATGCACCTATGTTAGGCCACATTTGACTATATGGCTAGATCATTTAAGGGGTTAGGTACAGCTTACAGCAGTAAAATTTTTGGAAATATTCAACATTTTTTTTCCTCCATTACTGTATCTTGCACAATAATGAAAACTGGTATTTGTAAAACACTGTCCTTCTGCTATTTTAAAATATTATTTTTGCGATTAAAAATATTATTTATATATTTTTTTCAAAATTCAAAACAGTGGCAGTTCACTGTACAGTGACGAACAGTTTGCCTGTAACTCATAAACATGTCAACTTTTACATTTTCTCTCTCTTTTATTTTATTGCTGAAACTCATGCTTACAATATCATGCTCTTTCAACTACATTCCTTAATAAATAATATATATTTTTTATTTTGTGTTAGAAGAAAATACTGATATTTGACCATTTTTAAATGAATTTTATTTTTATCAGACAATCTATAAAAGGAGAGAAGTGATCTTGCATCATATTGTAGATATGACATGCATAAATACACACAAAAAATTTCATCACAGAATGTTGAATACTTTTTGAGTTACGAGGGAAAACCTTTGTTACTGCATAGTGAATTTTTAATTTTGAAAAAAAAAATATTTTTTTTTTAATCGTAAAAATATTTTTATTGTATACCAGAATGACAGTGTTTTACACATAATAATTTACGTTATTGTATAAGATACAGTAATGGAGGCAAAAAATGTTGAATATTTCCAAAATTTTACTCATGGAGAGGCAGAGGTGAATATTTCATAATCAACAAAATTTATCCGAATTGTTTGAAATTGATCATGGATACTAAGTATGTTATTAGTAATGGACATACCAAGTTTCAACTTTCTAAGTACAATAGTTCTGTAAATATTAATAATTTTATAAAACTTTATATCGTTTGATATAAAATGCTCCATGCACCATATTGTAAGAAATTTTCAATATTTCTTTTTATTTATATGTTCAGAGAAGGTATATAAATAATGATAAGTATTAGTTTATTATGGGAATAATATAGTAATACAGTTATCTTGGTTTTAATTTCATACTTTTAAAGGGCACAAAATCAAAAACTAACATCGGAATATGAAAATAATAATAATAATAATAATAATAATAATAATAGTAATAATAGTTTTATTTTCCCTGGTAGAGTTAACGCCATCAGGCCTTCTCTTCAACTCAACCAGGATCAAATCACATACAAAAAATACATACCGGTATACAAATATTAACTTAAAAATAATAATAAAAAACATAATTAAGTAAAGAAGAGAGATTGAATACATATACAGTATTAACTTTAAAATAACAATAATAAGATATAATAAGAATATAATAAGAAAATAAAGATAATAAAAATAGAAAAAAAAACATATTTTCATTTTTTCTTCAGTTTTGTTGGAAAATTTCACCTCTGCCTCCCCTTAAGCTGTACCTAACCCCTTAAGGGGTAAATGTTATTGTCTATTTCACTTCTTTAGGAAGTATATTTTCATACCTAAATGGATTTACTTGAATTCTGATTACAACTGCGTTTATTTTTTTATCTAAGGCAATAAGGTGGTGTGGAATTTTAAGAGTTATCGACCCTTTCAATCTGCAGGATTATTTCACTTTCACCCTGTGTATATATAGTATAAAATCACTTCAGTGATGTATTAGTAATGTCGAACCTGAGCCTTCATCTGGCGATCAGGGGTCATGAGGTCGCACGTACGCCCACAACAGCATACAGACCAAGCGGAAATCAAGTTGTCATTCCTGGAATTCGCAATGCCGACGGCAAACTCAACTTCTCTCCGGCAGATATCAGATTTATTTATACCGTTTGAAGTAAACATTGAAGTTAATTACGCGTATAACAGGTAGTTGGTGTTTTCTTTAATGTAGAAATATACAGACATCCGCAAATGCTTATTTTAAATTTTACTTTACTCTGAAAGGTTTGAAAGGTTTTTTGTATATAAATACAGCTTCTAAACTAGTGGGGATTTGCATTTTTTGTTCATCTTATTGGGAAAAAATACAAATTTGCTTGGATTCTTTAATAACAAAGATTACTTTGCATTTAGTGTCGTTCTTATTCTACACTGTACTTTCTTAGACGTTGCCTCTTGTCAACATCTGATCTATTACAGTAGGGTAAACTAGGTAGTTATTGACCAGTATACGGTGATTGACCGCTTCCTTTTTTCAAGTATATTGTGAATAAACCACGATCGTGATTTCACTTTTTGCTGCATATACCTCTAGTAACAACCCTTATTTGTGGTTAGTTGTCGCTGTTCATCCCACTGAGTTAGTGTCTGTTGTCTGGGAGGACTGAAATCGATTGGAAATGCAACTGAACCTAAACAAGTGTAAGTAACTAGAGAAATTGCTAAGAATAATGCATCCAATAATTTATTTATTCTGCAAAGGATACATAAATTCTGGTGCTCGTTTTTACACTCACAGTGTGAGAAAAGGTATAAGGTTTCCGTCCACAGAATATTATTTTGTTAAAGTTTTTATATGACATAAAAATGCCCCGTGGTCAATCACTATAAAGTGAATGGCCGCAAACTACAGTGATTGGTCGTTCATAAATTATTTGTTAGAATAATGACCAATTTGCTCCAATTCTATATATGTTATCGGTTAAATGATGGGGATTTTTACAGGACTGATACTATATTATAATGCCTAAGCCAGGTAAAGTGCATTATACAGGGGAAGCTTTACGAAACGCTACAGAACCTGTCCACAGTGGATTTGATTTAAATGAAGCTGCCAAGAAGTTTGGTGTCCTAAAAGCAACCTTAGCGTCCAGAAGCAAATATCCCGTTGAAGGAAAAGTGTTCTTTGGTCCTCGTCCAGTACTGGGTGAAGCCATTTGTAATAACATCAGAGAAATGACACACACTTGCTTCTGATAAGGCACAAAAGAGAAAAATGGAAGAAGAGGCAAGAGAAGGAAGGAAGCGAATAAGAAATGAAAGAAAATGCAGCGAGAAGAGTTCTTGTCTTATTTTTTTAACTTGGTTATTTAACGACACTGTATCAACTATGAGGTTATTTAGCGTCGATGGGATTGATGGTAGCGAGATGGTATTTGGCGAGATGAGGCCGAGGATTCGTCATAGATTACCTGAAATTTGCCTTACGGTTGGGCAAAACCTCGGAAAAACCCAACCAGGTAATCAGCCCAAGCTGGAATTGAACCCGCGCCCGAACGAAACTTCGGATCGGCAGGCAAACACCTTTGCCGACAGAGCTACGCCGGTGGCGAATAGTTCTTAATGAGAAAGATCAGAAGAAGAGAAACGAAACAGACAAGAAAAAAGTGAAAATTGTGAAAATGTGTTGTTCAATCACTAATAAATAAGTATTCAATAACTGTGCAGTAGACGGTCAATAACTGTAAAAGTGGACTTGTTGTGTTTATTTAATTTATCTTTGCATTAAAATTTTATTTTTTCTTTTGTTTATTGATTTTGATTTGTTTCTGAATCTTCACTTGACCCAATGCCTTTAAAATTCTCTCAATAATTTACCACTGTTTTCCGCTATTTCATTGTTTTATTATTCATTAGCTTAAGTGGTCAATCACTATACAGTTTACCCTAGTTGACGGACACATGAAGGGATTGGCTTTGTTATATGTCTAGAATGAGGGAGGAATCTACTTGTGACTACATTCAACGTCAAGGGGAAATGCGTGGACTCTTGTATAGGAGGCAGCTTCTAAGAGCCTATCGCAAATGGTAGGCTGTAGATTATTTACCTGAGAACTATGTTGAGTTTGCAGAGGTGAAGGAATGAGCTTACTGACAATTAAAACTCTAGTAAATTATGTAAAGAACTACAGTGTGTTCGTAAAATAAGCTTACATCGGTACAGCTGCAGAGCCTGGTTACTCCCCATGTATTACGACACTACGATGGGTATGGTTGATTGATTGATTGATTGACTGACTGCCTGATTGGTTGATTGATTGATGTAGATATGTACCTGATAGTTTAATGATCCAAGACATCGATATGAAGACCTTCATTTTCGTAGCACTGCTGAATTCTGCGCCATGTCCTGACAGATGTTTTGCGGAGAAAATCAAGGGTCACTTCATTGAAAGCCGTTGTGCTATAGCGACGATTTCGCTTTTTGTCCTTGATGAATCCCCAGAGAGCATTATCAGTTCTTGTGAGGTCGGGACCTCGTGGAGGCCAGGCAAAAGGAGGCAGCTCATGTTGAAGTATCGGCATACTTGAAATGTGAAGTGTTGCGAATGCATGTTTTTCCCATTTTCGGTTTCCTTGGCGGTTCCACACCAAAGCCGTCACTAAATTTGATCTTTACTTCTTTCCACGATGTCGTCGGTATGACATCTTTCATGAAGTCACTAATCTTTGTTCGATGATAAACTCTAATCAGCCATGTTTGTTTATAACTGCACGGTTACCATGGTAGCATGGTACCAACGTAAATATGGAAGTACTAACATTCCCATTCAACATTTACAAAGTAGTGAACTAATATATGTGGGGTACGTCCCCTCTCTGATCTGTCTGTACTAGTAGCTACCCTGGCTAATCTAGTTAGTAGACACAAGATACAGTATTTGTACGATTATGATTTTCCACAACGGCTACCATACCTTACTTCCTGTAACAGTTTCTACAGGGACATCATTTTATTTTTACTTCAATTTTTATTGTACCTGAGTTTTTGAATGCACTTCACTCCCACCCCTTCTACTAATGAAGTTCAACCGTCCTCCACACAGATCCAAGACCGCATATACAGTCATAGTAGCCTTACGGTAAAAGTAAACAGTACGTTCCAAAAATATGTTCGCGTTTTCCAGTGACGAAAGAGCTTTCAATATTGAATCATTTTCGCACAGGTACTGTCGTCCATTTGCCTACGTCGTATCCCGGTTTCCCCCACCAGCTTTTATTCGTCAGCTAGTGGCTGGGCTATCTTAGCTCCTTTCTGAGAACATTAATTTCTGATAGGAATTGGACGTCTACGTAATATTATACAACTGTTTAAAATAACTTAAATAAAAGGGGCTCGTTAAGTAATTAACTGTCATGTGATTTCCTCCCTATCTACGACCCTACGACATAACCACTTGGACAGACAGTATATAGTATTTCTGAGTAATTTTATCTTTTCGGATCGGGCAGAAGTGAAGATTGAATTTACAGTACGTAAGGTGCTCTTTTATAGAGTAGGTACAGAATTATTTCAACATGAGTTACTAGTACGAAGGACGAAACTGGTAATTGGTATTAGGTACAATAGTCTATAGTGCGATAATATGCACATTAGAACTGAAGCCTGTATCAAAATGAACGGCCACCACTTTAAAAAATGTGTTTAAATATCCATATTATGATTATTTTTCAATTTAACTTCATTCTCTATATTGTACGCTAATGTGCTGTAGACAGTATAATATACACTGCATAATGAATACGTCCACATGGACAGCTCAGTTCGTGAGTAAAATCACTCATTGTTAATACAGTACTGTATTTTGATTAAACAAAAACCTAATGAAAATGATCAAATTCAAAATCGCGACATTTCCTAGTTTACGTAAATGGATGAACTACTTTTCTTCGCTCCTATACCTAGTGATTCGTTTGTATATTACGCCAGTATCATCGAACTCCAGTCGTGGAAGGGGGTAACAAACTGCGTTGATCCAGAGGTATGGGCAAGTTAATATTAAAAATGTTAGTAAAAATAAAATAATGTCCCTGTACTAAAGATGAACAAAACTAACTGCCGCTCTCGCTCGCTGTATTCGTTGCATTTGTCTTTCGAGTCTCGTCTCGTCATTCTCGTGCGCTTCGAGTCTCGCTCATCATTCTCGAAATAGCATTTGGTCGGCGTGGAAAGATTTCGTAACTTTGAATAACATACATAATTGAAATAAATAACATTATAAATGTTTAAATGAGACAAAAAGACAAAACAGAACAGTATCTTAGCTATCAAAATGTTCTGGTTCTATTATACAATATTATCTATGGTTATGTAAAGAGAAAAAGAAATTCTCAAATAAATTTTTCATTTCTAAGAAATATAAAACATCACATTAATATCTTTTTACTTCAGATTGCACACTTGATCTCAAACATACGAAAAGAAAATTCCTAGCCTTTTAATAAGGGCCTAGTAATTACATAAAGACTGGGGAATGGATTATTATACACTGAAAGGTAGAGATAATGTTTGAAATAGGCTACTTGATTGTATGTACATATATAACAGTTGCCAAAGTAGATAAAAATTCTGTCTGGTATAAACAACTGTGACGATTCAAGGCCGCTTGACGTTCGGGACTTCGGGAGTGATCAATCTCAACGTCTCGAAACACTCACAAGCAGTCTTTACGTCAACGACGTGACGTTATACAACGTTGTCGTGCGGGTTTTCGGCTATGCGGGCGCTGTTAGTCTTGCTTTCTCGATCGTTGTTCATCTCTAGTTTCTACATCACAGCCTGAAAGCTGTGTAATCGTACAGTTTTTTTTTTTTTTTACAGCAGAGCACGCGGCGAAGAGAATACTTCCAAAATCATAAGTTGCCGTGCTGATTTCGTGACACCATTGTAATAGGACAATCTTGGCTCCTTTTTCCTGTTGGATGGCATTTCAAAAATATCAAATTGAACCTACAGATTTCGCTAAGTCGAACAAATGACTGTATATTGTAAAATTTCCGAATGACCCTCGCAATTTCTGCACACGCTGACGATCCAGGATTCCGCAAACTTAACATTCTGCGTAGCGGATATACGGCAGTGTAGAACTCAAGTGTGACTGCAGGCAGCGGATTAGAGGACGATTCGATGTGGCACGGAGTCGGCTGCAGATGTGTGACGAATTACGTTGCAGATTAGCTACGCTCCGTGCACACCTGTACTCCACAATCACATTATGTAAACAACTTTGACTATTCAGGCACCTTGACCGTGCCTTAAGCGCCAGCGCGATGTGAAGGACGTACCGTTAGATGGACTGCTGGAACTCCAGGATCAAGACTAGGCCGAGTCAAAGTGTAACTTTTATTGGATAAGGACTAGTTTTCGGAATAACATTTACTAATCGCCATGTAATAATAATAATAATAATAATAATAATAATAATAATAATAATAATACAGTTGGAAACTATTGCTCTACATCATTTCTACTGGGTGCGTCAGAAAGAACGGATGGATTTCACATGGCAAGAAAATTGTAAAGATTCATCAAATCAAAAATTTATTGTTATCAACATATTCACCAATACATGCAGTTTATTTATGTAAAACAACATTATCCATATGATGTCCTTGGCTTTCAATACAGGCATCGAGGCGTTTTCTGATGTTCGCCATCACTTTCACAGTCATAGCTGGTGCAATTGCCACGATTTCTTCACGAATCGCTGTCTTCAGTTCGTCCAGTGTATGTGATCGATGTTTACAAACTTACGCCTTCAAATGGTCCCAAAGAAAGAAGTCGCAGGGCGCGAGATCTTACCGTAGCCTCGGACTATCTCAGTGCAATAGAATTTCGTCCAGGTGATTTCTTCTTTAATGTTGAACCTGTGATACGAAATGAAGCCTCCCACCGCAAAATTGTATTCCGAGTTGGAATCCTAGCGTGACATCCGATGTCGAAATGAGTCCTGAGTGGCGATCACAGACTCTTCATTTTTCAAAAATGTCTCTGCGATGAAAGCACGTTGTACACCAGACCAACACCATGTTCTCAACTGAAACTGCATTCTATGGCTGACCCAACAGTCGTAGTCCCCCTCACTATATCTCTCTCCTCGTTGCGTATCGATAGTTTGAAATCCATCCGTTCTTTCTGACGCACCCTTTACTATTTAATTATTTTCTCACCTATAGAGCGGTATTATTATCAGTATTAGTAATAGCAGTAGTACTAGTGAAAGCAATAACAGTAATATTAGTATTTAATAACACATTTAATTGCAAAATTAATTGTGGGCAAACAAAGAACGACCAATTCTACCTCGGGTCCTCTGTGAAAGAAATCTTTTTATGCCCTAGGATAAATCTTGCTAAAGATTTTTCCAGCTTTTAAAACCCATCCAACTCGGTCTTTTTATTTCATTTGTTTTAACAACTTTTGCGAAGAGGTGGAGATAGCCATGTTTCTAAAGCGCCCTACAACACAATACTACTACTACTACTATTACTGACACTACTACTACTGCTGTTGCTACTACTACTACTGCTGATACTACTAGTAGTACTGCTACTGATACTACTAGTACTACTACTGCTGCTACTACTGCTACTGATACTACTACTGATAATACTACTGCTGCTGATACTACTACTACTGATAATACTACTGCTGCTGATACTACTAGTACTACTACTGCTACTACTGTTGCTACTACTACTGCTGATACTACTACTACTGATACTACTACTGCTGCTGATACTACTAGTACTACTACTGCTACTACTGTTGCTACTAATACTGCTGATACTACTACTACTACTGATACTACTACTGCTGCTGATACTACTAGTACTACTACTGCTAATACTGCTACTACAGCTACTGCTGTTGCTACTACTACTACTGCTACTACTACTACTACTGCTGATGCTACTAGTACTACTACTGCTACTACTGATACTACTACTGCTGCTGATACTACTACTGCTGCTGATACTACTAGTACTACTACTGCTACTACTAATACTGCTGATACTACTACTACTACTGATACTACTACTGCTGCTGATACTACTAGTACTACTACTGCTAATACTGCTACTACAGCTACTGCTGTTGCTACTACTACTACTGCTACTACTACTACTACTACTGCTGATACTACTAGTACTAATACTACTGCTAATACTGCCACTACAGCTACCACTGCTGATACTACTACTGCTGTTACTACTACTACTGCTGATAATACTAGTACTACTACTACTACTGCTGCTAATACTACTAGTAGGTACTGGTACTACTACTGCTATTGCTACTACTACTACTAATGCTACTGCTGCTACTATTACTACTCCTACTTGATCAGATATTTTGTATTCGACAGATAATGGAGAAAAAATGGGAGTATAAGGGTACAGTGCATCATAGATTTCAAAAAGGCATATGACTCGGTTAAGAGAGAAGTTTTATATGATATTCTTATTGAATTTGGTATTTCCAAGAAACTAGTTCGATTAATTAAAATGTGTCTCAGTGAAACGTACAGCAGAGTCCGTATAGGTCAGTTTCTGTCGGATGCGTTTCCAATTCACTGTGGGCTAAAGCCAGGAGATGCACTATCACCTTTACTTTTAACTTTGCTCTAGAGTATGCCATTAGGAAAGTTCAGGATAACAGAGAGGGTGTGTAATTGAACGGGTTACATCAGCTTCTTGTCTATGCGGACGACGTGAATATGTTAGGAGAAAATCCACAAACGATTAGGGAAAACACGGGAATTTTACTTGAAGCAAGTAAAGAGATAGGTTTGGAAGTAAATCCCGAAAAGACAAAGTATATGATTATATCTCGTGACGGGAATATTGTACGAAATGGAAATATACAAATTAGAAGTTCATCCTTTGAAGAGGTGGAAAAATTAAAATACCTCGGAGCAACAGTAACAAATATAAATGAAACTCGGGGGGAAATTGAACACAGAATAAATATGGGAAATGCCTGTTATTATTCAGTTGAGAAGCTTTTATCATCCAGTCTACTGTCAAAAAATCTGAAAGTTAGAATTTATAAAACAGTTATATTACCGGTTGTTCTTTATGGTTGTGAAACTTGAACTCTCACTTTGAGAAAGGAACATAGGTTAAGGGTGTTTGAGAATAAGGTGCTTAGAAAAATAATTAGGGCTAAGAGGGATGAAGTTACAAGAGAATGGAAAAAGTTTCACATAATTAGGAACATTAAATCCAGACGTTTGAGATGGGCAGGGCATGTGGCACGTATAGGCGAATCCAGAAATGCATCATAGAGTGTTAGTTGGGAGGCCGGAGGGAAAAAGACCTTTGGGGAGACCGAGACGTAGATGGGAAGATAATATTAAAATGGATTTGAGGGAGGTGGGATATGATGATAGAGAGTGGATTAATCTTGCTCAGGATAGGGAACGATGGCGGGCTTATGTGAGGGCGGAAATGAACCTCCGGGTTCCTTAAAAGCCAGTAAGTACTGATACTACTACTACTACTACTACTACTACTACTACTACTACTACTACTACCACTACTACTACTACTACTACTACGAACACTACCACCACTACCAGCAATTTCAGCACCATCATCACTACCATGCCCAGAAGTGCTCTAAATTCCGCCGACTTCATACCCGACAATTAATATAATATAATGGTCAAGTAATATCCCATACTTCAGCAAAACGATATGATTGTAATGTTACTAAATAAATAACGCTATTCGGAAATCCCTGTTAACGTTACCAGTGCTTACGTCACGTAGAAAAGAAACGTGGAGTAACATTTATTTTGCTTTCTGAGGCCAAGGCTGTGAAAGTTAAAAGGTTTTATCACAGTACAGAAGTGACATGAGGAAGACCGTAACCATGGAAACCCCGACTGCGCCTGGGCGATTGACAGTTGGCAACCCGTCGCACGGGCTCCATTTGTCTTATCGCATTAGAGACCGAATGTCATATTATAGCACCGGCGAGGGGGGCGAAGATTTATGGTGGAGACAGGCTTCACATGTGGGGAGTCCGTGTTCAATTCCACACACGTCTCTCAACTCGGATGACACATCCCGATTTCCCCTGGTCCCACAAAGGAAAGGTTAGAGCAAAATATTGAAATTAAGGACCAAAGCTCTCCGACAAAACATTTTGCGCCCCCATGTGGATGGTTTAGTTCAAGAAACAAAAGAGAGTCCCAAATTCAGTGAAGGAATAGGTGTTGCTGCATTTGCAGCTATGATTTAAAACTAGCTTACTGCTGTGAGTGAAATAGATTTAATACAATGAATGTGTTGCATTATTAAGGATTATCATTCATTTATATCACTTTTGTTGCCGTTGTTCAAAACTTTGTCCAATATTCTTTTGAGAAGATTAACTCCATATGTAGATGAAATTATTGGGGATCATCAGTATGGTTTTAGAAGTAACAGATCGATTATTGATCAGATTTTTTTTGTATTCAATAGATATTGTAGAAAAATGGGAGTATAAGGGTACAGTACATTAGTTATTTATAGATTTCAAAAAAGCATGTGACTCGCTTAAGAGAAAAGTTTCATACAATACCCTTATTCAATTTGGCATTCCCAAGAAACTAGTTCGATTAATTAAAATGTGTCTCAATGAAACGTACAACAGAGTCCATATAGGCCAGGTTCTGCCAGATGCTTTTCAAATTCACTGCGGGCTAAGGCAAGAAGATGCACTATCATCTTTACTTTTTAACTTTGCTCTAGATTATGCCATTAGGAAAGTCAAGGATAATAGAGAGGGTTTGGAATTGAACGGGTTACATCAGCTGCTTGTCTATGTGGATGACGTGAATATGTTAGGAGAAAATTGTCAAACTATTAGGGAATATACAGGAATTTTACTTAAAGCAAGTAAATAGATATGTTTGGAAGACAAAGTATATGATTATGTCTCGTGACGAGAATATTGTACGAAATGGAAATATAAAAATTGGAAATTTATCTTTCGAAGAGGTGGAAAAATTCAAATATCTTGGAGCAACAGTAACAAATATAAATCACCCTCAGGAGGAAATTAAACACAGAATAAATATGGGAAATGCTTGTTATTATTCGGCTGAGAAGCTTTTATCATCCAGTCTGCTGCCAAAAAATCTGAAAGTTAGAATTTATAGAACAGTTATATTACCGGTTGCTCTTTATGGTTGTGAAACTTGGACTCTCACTTTGAGAGAGGAATATAGGTTAAGGGTGTTAGAGAATAAAGTACTTAGAAAAATATTTGGGGCTAAGCGGGATGAAGTTACAGGAGAATGGAGAAAGTTACACAACACAGAACTGCACGCATTGTATTCTTCACCTGACATAATTAGGAACATTAAATCCAGAAGTTTGAGATGGGCAGGGCATGTAGCACGTATAGGTGAATCCAGAAATGGATATAGTGTGTTAGTTGGGAGACCGGAGGGAAAAAGACCTTTGGGGAAGTCGAGACGTAGATGGGAGTATAGTGTTAAAATGGATTCAAGAGAAGTGAGATATGATGGTAGGGACTGAGGAGATGTGGTGGCATCGAGATTTCACACCTCGTAAGTTTGTGATACAGCGAATATCAGGTAATCCTCTGGCCAATGTTCAGGCTTTTTTTTTCGTCAAATCAATGCCCGTTACCAATTACACAGAATCTTTAACAACGTAGATGATATTTCTTCTTTAAATAACAGAGTAAAAAAAATCGAGTATTCACTATCACTGAACACGAACTCTGAACTCTTGCGTGGGAACCCGAATAAACACTCATTGATTCGACTGTAATAGCTCTCTACTTTGTAAATAAACGTTCAATAACATGATTGCAAGCCCCGGAGTTCAAAGACTATTTTTCATAGAGGTTCGCTTACTGTTTAAATATGATCTGATTTGCCTCCTCGATATCGGATGATAATTCACAAAGATGCGCAGATTAATTGGATTGTGTGATATTACATCGCTCCTGTAATGAGTTTTCAAAATAGGCTTTGTCGTCATAATCGCAAACTCAATATTAATTTTACCCATCGTTAGCTCATTACCGGCTTGTTCCACATTCACGACCCAGATGACACAATATTGCGTGCAGCACCATGAATTATTTCATCCGCTGTTTTTAAAACCATTTAAAATCATCAACACTATTGTGAACATCACCTTCATGGTTTGTTGATGCAACGATTAGGCGGAATATGTACGTTTATTTATTTCGATATTTTGTATGTACATAGGTATGTATTTATTCACACTGCAAATGGATAAACACCCGGAAGCAGTGGTAACTAATTACACTCAATAATGACAATTAATAGTAAACACAATTAATAAAAGATAAAATTAATAATACTAATAATAATTAATAATTATAATCAGTGTGGTTTAGATATTTTGTATTCGACAGATATTGGGAAAAAAATGGGAGTATAAGGGTACAGTGCATCAGTTATTCATAGATTTCAAAAAGGCATATGACTCGGTTAAGAGAGAAGCATTATACAGGGACATCACTTTATTTTTACCAACATTTTTAACATTAACCTAGCTATACTCGGAAACACTGTTGCCCCCTTCCATTACAGGAGTTCCATGTTACTAGTACATTATGTAAACAAATCATTTTACTAGGTATAGGAGGAGAGAAAAGTAGTGTATCCATTTATGTTGTAGGGAAATACGATATTACGATTTTCAGTTTGATCATCACTTTTACGGAATTTGTCAAAATACAGTAGAGTAGTAACATTTTTTTTCAAAAACTCAACTTTTCAGGCGGCTATGTTCGTTATGTAATGTCTACTTTATTTAGCATATTAATTATTGATGTTATCATACAATATAGAGAGTGCACTTAAATTGAGGGGGTCATAAGTAAAGGGCTGTAAGTGCACTAAAGTTACTTTTGAGAAAATGGGGTTTAAATATTTAAGCTTTCGTATAATCGGAGAAATTTTTTATTTAAATTTTAATGTGTGATGGGATTAAAATATCCCTTTGCCACTAAAATTTTAGATACTTTTGCTTACACTGGATGCACTTAACTCATGTTATTACAAATGTCACTAGCATTCCTTTGCTTCTAGCCACCTCAATTTAAAAAAAGCTAATCTGAATTTTTAAACAAGTTGCTGAAAATGGTTGCCGTTCATTACAATGCAGACTTCAATTTAGTACGCATATTATTAAAAACATTTTGAAGCATATTCTCTGAAATTGAATTTATCGTTTCTTGAATATAATTTTTTAGTACGATATTATTAATATAGGTATTTTCTTCTATAGAAAACGCAACCATATTTATGAAACACACTATATACTGCAGTGTTTACTTCACTGCTTGAAGACTTCGAATGCAACAGCGGCCGTAAGTTTGTGTGTCTGACGGGAGCAAGGACATTAGTGAAGGGGTGAGAGTGAAGTACATTCAGAAATTCAGGTACAATAAAAATGCAAGTAAAAATAAAATGATGTCCCTGTATAATATTCTTATTGAATTTGATATTCCCAAGAAACTAGTTCGATTAATTAAAATGTGTCTCAATGAAACTTATAGCAGAGTCCGTATAGGCCAGCTTCTGTCTGATGCTTTTCCAATTCACTGCAGGCTAATGCAGGGAGATGCACTATCACCTTTACTTTTTAACTTCGCTCTAGAATATGCCATTAGGAAAGTTCAGGATAACAGGCAGGGTTTGGAATTGAACGGGTTACATCAGCTGCTTGTCTATGCGGACGACGTCAATATGTTAGGAGAAAATCAACAAACGATTAGGGAAAAGACGGAAATTTTACTTGAAGCAAGTAAAGCGATGGGTTTGGAAGTAAATCCAGAAAAGACAAAGTATATGAATATGTTTCGTGACGAGAATATTGTACGAAATGAAATATAAAAATTGGAGATTCATCTTTCGAAGATGTGGAAAAATTAAAATATCTTGGAGCAATAGTAAAAAATATAAATGATACTCGGGAGGAAATTGAGAGAGGAACAGAGATTAAGGATGTTTGACAATAAGGTTCTTAGGAAAATATTTGGGGCTGAAAGGGATGAAGTTACAGGAGAATGAAGAAAGTTACACAACACAGAACTGCATTCATTGCACTTCTTTCCTGACATTATTGGAAACATTAAATCCAGATTCTTCAGATGGGCAGGGCATGTAGTACGTATGGACGAATCCAAAGTCCAGCCCCTTGCATCATATCCCACCTCCCTCAAATCTATTTCAATATTATCCTCCCATCTACGTCTAGGCCTCCTCAAAGGCCATTTTCCCTCCGACCTCCTAATACTCTATATGCATTTCTAGATTCGCACATAAGTGCTACATGCCATGCCCATCTCAAACGCCTGGATTTAATGTTCTTAATTATGTCAGGTGAAGAATACAATGCGTGCAGTTCTGCGTTGTGTAACTTTTTTCATTCTCCTGTAACTTCATCCCTCTTAGCTAAAAATATTTTCCTAAGCACCTTATTCTCAGAATTTTATCCTTTCACAAAGTGAGAGTCCAAGTTTCACAAGTACTTACTTACTTACTTACTTACTTACTTACTTACTTACTTACTGCCTTTTAAGGAACCCGGAGGTTCATTGCCGCCCTCACATAACCCAGACATTGGTCCCTTTTCTAAGCAAGATTAATCCATTCTCTATCATCATATCCCACCTCCCTGAAATCCATTTTAATATTATCTTCCCGTCTACGTCTCGGCCTCCCTAAAGGTCATTTTCCCTCCGGCCTCCCAACTAACACTCTATATGCATTTCTGGATTCGCCCATACGTGCTACATGCCCTGTCCATCTCAAACGTCGGGATTTAATGTTCCTAATTATGTCAGGTGAAGAATACAATTCGTGCAGTTCTGTGTTGTGTAACTTTCTCCATTCTCCTGTAACTTCATCCCTCTTAGCCCCAAATATTTTCCTAAGCACCTTATTCTCAAACACCCTTAACCTATGTTCCTCTCTCAAAATGAGAGTCCAAGTTTCACAACCATAAATAACAACCGGTAATATAACTGTTTTATAAATTCTAACTTTCAGATTTTTTTACAGTATATTGGATAATAAAAGGCATTTCCCATATTCATTCTTCGTTTAATTTCCTCCCGAGTATCATTTATATTTGTTACTGTTGCTCCAAGATATTTGAACTTTTCCACCTCTTCAAAAGATAAATTCGCAATTTTTATATTTCCTTTTCGTACAATATTCTCGTCACGAGATATAATCATATACTTTGTATTTTCGGGATTTACTTCCAAACCTATCTCTTTACTTGCTTCCAGTATAATTTCCGTATTTTCCCTAATCATTTGTGGATTTTCTCCTAACATATTCACGTCATCCGCATAGACAAGCAGCTGATGTAACCCGTTCAATTCCGAACCCTCTCTGTTATCCTGGACTTTCCTAATGGCATACTCTAGAGCAAAGTTAAAAAAGTAAAGGTGATAGTGCATCTCCTTGCTTTAGCCCACAGTGAATTGGAAAAATTTCACAAGTATTATTATTATTATTATTATTATTATTATTATTGTTAACATTATTATATTATATTTATTAATATTATAGTAAATTCTAATAGAATATATTCATCAATATCCTTATAAAATCTTTGAAACGTAATTTTTTCACAACCGTCCAATTTTTAACAAATTTTAACTTGTGTTTAATTTTGTATAATAAAAAATTCTTGTGTCATTTTTACACTTACACTATAAGCATATATATATATAATCAACACTTATTTGTATATAATAGGTAAAACACTCCACATAACACGAAAAACCAACAGAAAAAATCAAGTATGTTGAAATATATAGGCTATATATATTTTTTTAAGTTCAAGGGCGGGATTCGAACTCGGTAACCCCCCCTTGCGTACGCCTCCGCAACTAACAAACATTTGAATTCTACAAACCACAGTCTGTCTCTCTAAAAGTCCGACAGAGGTCTGGAACGCAAGAGCAACGTATTCCTAAATAAACCAAGAAGCTCACAATCCTGCGTCTTGTTTATTTAAGGGCTTAAAACTTTATTTCCAGCAAGGTTAAGTGGACTAACATACTTTGCCAGCCTGCTGCTGCTGCTGTTGCTTACGTTTTAGTGGAGAGTAAAGCAGCTGGAGCCGCCACTGTAATCACACTGAAAGCAGTCCCAGTAAAAGAAAGTTTTATGCTTCTCCTTGCGCTTTTATATCTCCTTCTACACGTCTCCCTGGCAACGGAGGCATGGCATCATCTCATGGGCTTGTTGACGCATGCTCCACCTTTGTTCAGAGTGTGATAGTGTAGCTAAGCGTTTAATGAACGTTTGATTTATCGCCCGTTGCCTTCTAGCTGTATGGGCTTCCTTACTCTTAGCCAGTGATCTCGTCCCTGTAGAGTGTTTTCTTGAACATTTTTACCAGCTTCCTTCCAGTCTCATCCACGGTCTCAAACATTTATCAGTTTATAACTATACTGAACTTGACTATACAGGGTGAGCCTTAAGTAATGCCATTAATTTCAGGGAGTTATTCTTTGAGATATTTCAAACAAGAAAGTTTAATACAATTTTACTCGTTTTTTGTTTCCCTTTAGAGATGAAAATTGTTTTATGTGAAACATTTTATAACGTTGAAGGAGTAATGGAACGGAGAAAAATTCTCTCCGGCGCCGGGATTTGAACCCGGGTTTTCAGCTCTACGTGCTGATGCTTTATCCACTAAGCCACACCTGATACCACCCCGGCGTCGGACAGAATTGTCTCTGATTAAGTTCCAACTCTTGGGTTCCCTCTAGTGGCCGCCCTCTGCACTACGTCATAGATGTCTATGAACATAGGACCGAAGTCCATTACTCCTTCATCGTATAATGACGCAGAATATCTGCATGGAAACATCATATGTACTTCGGTACATTAAAATAATATATTCGTGATTTAAGACGGCGCATATTCCGTCGGATCCCGGCCAACTAGTCACTCATAACGAGTGCACCTCAGCACATGTGTGGACTTCGGTCCTATGTTCATAGACATCTATGACGTAGTGCAGAGGGCGGCCACTAGAGGGAACCCAAGAGTTGGAACTTAATCTGAGACAAGTCTGTCCGACGCCGGGGTGGTATCCGGTGTGGCTGAGTGGATAAAGCATCATCACATAGAGCTGAAAACCCGGGTTCAAATCCCGGCGCCGGAGATAATTTTTCTCCGTTCCATTACTCCTTCATCGTATGATGACGCATAATATCTGCATGGAAACATCATATG
This sequence comes from Periplaneta americana, assembly GCF_040183065.1. Classification (NCBI taxonomy): domain Eukaryota; kingdom Metazoa; phylum Arthropoda; class Insecta; order Blattodea; family Blattidae; genus Periplaneta; species Periplaneta americana. The sequence continues at coordinate 180,270,964 of NC_091122.1, forward strand.
TACTTCGGTACATTAAAATAATATATATTTTATAACGTGTTTTGAGAAAGTTATTGACTGAATTCTCAATATGGTGAGTCAATTTAAGAGAGCAGTATATTATGATGATAAATGATTAAAATAATTTTATTTTAGTTTTGTCCTTTAAATGTGCAGAAATTAGATCCTAACAAATGTAATATTTTTAAAATTCCTTTGCAAAACGAAAAGATTATGTAATAGACTCTGATCCGTTTGGGTATGGATAATATTAATTTATTTTTATAAAGCTATTATGATAGTAGGAAAAATTTATTTCTGGTTATATTATGATTAAAAGATGGGTGTTTCCATATATGACAATCAACAATGCATAATCTGAAAGGACAAATGAAAATCGTAGATGATTAAAATGGCTACTACAAATCAACAGCGGGCACATTGTGTTCTTTGGTATGCTAAATTTGAGAGTGTTAAAAGAGTTCAAAAGGAATTTCGACGTGAGTATGGTGTACGTAATGTATCTAAATACGATTCCATAATGTTCTAGTATCGAACATTTGTAGAAACAGATTCTGTTTTAAGAAAACATGCAGGAGGTCGCAGGCGAAACCCAGTACGAGAAGCAGCTATCTCTTGGATTGGTCCCCAAATACCCCAGATCTAACCCCTCCTGACTTCTTCGTGTGGGGTTTTGTTAAAGACATTGTCTATTCACAGAAACCCAGGAACAATGATGATCTGAGAGTAAACATTACTCAAGCTTTTCAACAAATCACCCTCTTATGTTACAATGGACATGGGCTGAATTGCATCACCGTTATGAGTTGTGCAGGGTGCGCAATGGGGGTCATGTTGAGCTCTGAGGAATCTCCCATCTTTCAGTGTTGTATGCCCAAAGTTTCAACAAATAAAGTTCAGTAGTAAATGTTTTACGATGGTTTTATTTTATCCATACACAAACGGATGACTCTGTATAATAGTTAATATAATATTTTCTCTTTCTCTTCAGTGTGTGTCCAGACTTTATATCCAGCTTTTGTATTGTAATGTAACTGTCAGAAGACATTAGTTCATGCTATTGATATCGAACCATCTCTGCATCAAGATAAATGAGTTACATTTAATGTCTATTTTTTATGTCCATCTAGAGAATATTTCTATAAAATTGCAGTTAAAGAATAAAATATGTTGTCTAAGGTTTCCTTTAGATAAATATTATCATCATCACACATTTTCTGTTGATATACGAAGTTAATTTTCTTCTGTTTTGTTTAGATCCGGTGAACTATTCTACCCTACTCCAGACAGTTGAGATGCTAACAGCCAAGCTGGTAAGTTGTATAACACTATATTCTATCACTATATCCAAGTTTCAGTATCTACAGGGCGCTCTCTTTATGTGGGGTAACGTCTTGATTGCACAACCGTCATGAGAGTCAGGACTTAAAAATCTTACCGAACTTTGAGCCAAACTCCAAAGACGACATAAAGCTTCTAAAATATTTTCACAGCATAGCCACGTTAGTGTTTAGTGATGATAGACGTTGAATTACGAATGTTCTTCAATTGATTAATCAAGCCTGTGAAGTTTGTTCACACATATTCTAGCTTTGAATTTCAACTATACAAACACACCCCACACGAAACAAAACAAAAGACGCCAAAACCAGCAATAACCAGTTCTGATGATGGCCAATAACAGGCCGAAACATGGTAACAAGGTAACATAAAATTAAACACTTGAATTGTGTTTGGATCGAATTACTTCCTTCAATGACATTGTACTGAACAAAGGTATTGTGTTCGTTATCGCTTTATTTTTTAGTCTAATTGTTATATTTATTTATTTTTTTAAATAGTCATCCAATATACGAGCAGCTATTGTTGCTTCAGGCCAGTAGTATTTCGACTTCTTCTAATATGTCCTTATTCCTCTTCTGGTCCAGAGGTACGGAAAATCTCGCTGAAACTGCTTGTATTACGCGTCAGTCGTTCCGTCTTGATTGCAAACTCCACTGCCACTCAGCAGAATGGAAGAGCTAGACTTTAATACAGTAATTTCGCTACGTAAAATTTCTGCACTAAAATAGATCGTAAAATTTATGTTCCATACCCCTGACTTGCGAGAGAATTCTGTATTTTTAGAAACATCGTTTCTATTTTCATACGATATATCAAAGTCAAAGCAAATTAATGGATTAATTTTAATGATTGAAATATATACAGGGTGTAACAGAATTTCTGATGTGTTGAGGGCATATAATTAAACATTTTTTCTTAATAAATTCTCTTAGTTTTCAAGTGATAAGTGTATGAAGGAAAAAATTGAAGAATCTTAACTTAGGAAGTTACTTTATTTGAAGGGTTCAGAGCCATAGTGGGCCAAGCGCCATTTATTAAAACCGGAGAAAGCAAGGGTTAAAGTTAAGTGAATACCATAGTTTAATGGAGATTGACATATCATTTAGTTTCAATGTACATACTTCATAGTACTTGCTATATATTTCGTTCAATTATGGTAATTACTTAATTTTAACCATTGTTTTCTCCATTTTTAATAAATGGCGCTTGGCCCACTATGGTTCTGAACCCTGCATTTACTTTCTATGGTTACACAGTAATTTTTTTATCTAACATCAGATATTAAGAAAATGGTATTGACAAACTTTAGGAACTGTTCTAAATTGCGACCGCCATTGTTGTCACACGTATAGCGCCGTATGGTTGAACGACGAATCCTTCGAAATATCTGTGGTCGGTCACGAAGATCGTCAAAAACAAGAATAATTTTGATAACAAGTTCTTCTCCTGTGTCGATCAGTGTTACATAAATAATTGATTTAATATTACCACTCCGAACACAAAAATCAACTAGAGTCATATCTGGGGAACGTGCCGGCCAAGCACTTGTACCTCCTCTCCCTATCCAACGATTTGGAAAATGTTCATTTAAATAATTTTGACATTTAAGCCGTAATGTAAGGGTACACGTCGTGTTCAAAGATCGTGTTTCTTCGAATATTAATCGGCATATCTTCAAGTAGCTCCGGAATATGGCGCTGAGTGTATTGCTTTTCATAGATTCGCTTTGCCAAATTAATATTGCCGTAAACTGCTCCAAATGCCTTATGCACGTCTGCATGTTCAATATTTGTATACCGATGCATTTTAATACTATGAAATCAAATAAACAGATCTCTCAGACGATATTTTGTGACATACAACAGCAAACTAACTTCAATTATTGTTTCCATGGTAACAAGAACAGTTGAAACATAAATGCAGGCATAATATGAGTAATGAGCTGTGTCTTTTATACGAAACATTTCCGGATACTACTTTATGAAGAAAAAATGTTCATTTTCATGTTCTCTATCACATTATATAATTAGGAATAATTCTTTTATTACATCCTGTATATTATTTTAACTGCAATTTGTTTCGCACTTAACCCACTTTGTAAAAGTAATTATTTGAGAATTCTCCCTTGGTATTTTATCACAATTTTTTTAATTTAAATATTTTTATATGTAGGGGAGCATGGGGCAGGACGGGGTAGTTAATGTTTGAATGCTTTTATTTGGTATCAAATAATGTAAATGTATAGGTTTTATGACATATATGCTTTTATTACACTGTAAACAAGTAAAAAAATATGCACTTCGAGTGAAATCCGGTCATTATAACCTTAAAATAAATTACTTTTTCGGAATGTGTGTTTTGCCCCGTTCTGCCCCACGTTTGGGGCAAAATGGGGTATCTATTTTTCGTAATAATTAAATGGCAAAAGTGACAAAAATTATATACTGAAAGTGTGAATACTAACATTTTACAAGTTTACTTGAGAAAAAGTCATTCGCAAAATACGCAAATGTGCGTGGCATCCTCGTCTTCACTATCTACCCCTGCGCAACAATTGTGAGCCCATTTCAGACATGATACGCATCTAATCCAACCTTCTTCTGACAAACAAGAGAACGAACAACCCATTATAGGAGGTGAAATTTAATTAAATATGACGTGGGGAAGTCAGGGTACTGCCCTGTAATGCCCCACCCCGTTTTGCCCCATAGTCACAATTTCTAAGTTATGAGGTATTGGCAGGAAAAAATAACGCACGAAATTTAAGAAAGTTCCGGAATTAAAAGCCAGGTAAGCACTCTATAATATGACATTAAAATAGATTATCTAAACAAATCTCATTTCTACTTACGTGTGACAAGAGAACACTTTAAAGTTGCAAATGAATGATACAATATGATGCAGCAACCGAATAACATACAACAGATGCAAGGAATGGCAGTAAGTGTTGTGTGATGGTATATTTGCATGAGTTGAAGTTCTAAAAAAATTCGGTACATTGCACTACTTGTTGGGAAGATAGAGGCTGTACCCCGTCCTGCCCCCCTTCCCCGTCTTGCCCCATATTCCCCTAAGAAAATTGTCTTATCTAATGGCTATTATAAGCTTATCGACTTAAAAATAAGATCGTTTGTTTTACTGTTTCTGTGGTGCCTTTTAGTAGGCTACATCTAGTTTCATTTCAATCTCGTTTCTATAGGTATTAACTAACGATACTCATAATGGATAGCACATGTTCCGTTTTCTGTGCTTTTTCTTATTCTTTTGATTGTTTTTTTATTTCATTTACCCATTCCTTTTTTATTCCCTTTCCTTCTTCTTTGTCTCTTCCTTGTCCCTTACATCTCCTTCTACTTTTTCTCTTCTTCATTTCTCTGCTTCAATTCCTCTTTTCCTTTGACATTTTCTTAGGCTTTATTTCAACATAATGAAGACATTTTAACCGTCACATTTTTTATTGTCCATGATTCCACTACTTTTGAGATAGCAAGGCCTTCTTACTGCTTGCACAGTTTACGACCCATTCAAGCAAAAACACGTGACATGTCTGGAGGTATGCAACTAGAGCAGGGATTAAAGTGGCCGTTAATTCTCGTCCCTGCACAACGAGAGATACATCATGACAACGTGGCCTGTCCAGCTTCTTCGAGGGCAGGTTGCAGTCCGAAACAAAGACCGATCGTGAAGCTCGACGTTTATTTGTTCTCTATCGCCTGTGGGTCTTCCTGCCCGTCTTCTACACAGCCTAGCTTATTCATTTGACTCTTTCTGTCTAAAAGAACTGGGACTGGTCCTAAGCAAAGAAACTGGAGATAGTTCTTTGGTAGGTATCTGGAAATTAAACGTCTGTAGGCAAGTGCTTTGCTTGATGCTTGGGTTGCTATGTGAAAACGTTAGAAAATAATGAAAAATATATTAAAGAATAAACAAGGAGGAATATGTACATATACAGAGGTGTGAAAATTATTAGAATAATCTTAATTTTAAAAGTTTTTTAATAGTTCCTTCACAAATATTAATTGAATTGATGAATATTGGTATATATTACTATACTGATGCAGGATATATTTACTACTAACAATACCGGGAAGCATTGTTGTACATTGGTATTTTTCTTATTTTACAATTGTTATGGGAATTCAGATATTATTATATTATGTTGGCGGAATTGGAAACATAAAAAATTATATGCACAAAACAGATGCATACGTTCATTTGAACCTTCAGAACAATGTAAACGCAAAGAACAATTTGTTTAAAGCATTTCTTAATTAATTTTTGGTGTATTTTGATGTATTTTATAGGCTACAATAGGTAAGGTTAGCTTGTGAGCAGGACTAGTGTCAGCTGTGCCTTATTTCGACCATTACGGCGTGCTCCAGGAAAGCATTTTTTATAGCAAGACAAACGCATTCTCGCTGTAGTGTGTAACGGAACTAAAGCTGCATCTACACAGTTCAATATTCCAATAGCGTATGCGTGCAATCTGGGAAGAATATTGAAAGAATCAAGTTTAAAACATACGTTAAATTAAGATGCATGAAGATTTTGTGTCTACATGGTGCGCCGTTTTGAACGTCGTCTTCACTGCGTAAATATATTAATTAATATTAAATATCAATCTTGCATTCATTGCTTTAAAGTTGAAAGAAAAGTTTAACCGTGTAGTTGCATCTTAATGTATTCATGATCATCAATTCACGGGGAAACAGTTGGCGACAACGACTAAACAAAAGAACGACCATGCGATAAATTGATAGCGATAAATCTAGCTGCAAAAATTATCGCAAAGTCTGACTGTGATTGGTTGGAATTCAAAATTTCATTACACTTCATTGGTCGAAAATGGAATGACGTCATATAAACGAAATAGTCAAGAAGAGTTCATTGTTGACTCTTAAATTGGCAAAGCTTCATTTCTCACACTAGTTTATTAAAGCTTGTCGGACCGTAAAGAAAACAACTATCGCAATGTCCCTATTTTATAGGTAATATGTTGTACAATATTACAGTATTGTGAAATTTTAATTTTCCTACCAATTTCTTTCTCTTATATATAGCCTGTTAACCTGTTGTATCCTATAGGATACTTTGTCAAAGGAACTCAATGTACGAACGTTATATATAGCAGAATATTTTATTTCTCATAATCTGAAACAGAAAGTTACGCCTTAATTCTGGTTGATATTGCAACACTCTGTATCAAGTGATCTTGTTGCGAGAAGTTGATATCCGAGAACATTGCAAGTATCTTGTTTCAAGCCGTCATTTCAGCAGGTCGTCTAATATCTCATGAGTGTGAAATTTCAAGCTGGGTTTAATAACCCTTCTTTCGTCATAGGCAAACTATAAATATCTGTCACATATTTCTTGCATAATATTTTTGTGCGAGATCGTGCGTATTTGCTTGGTTTCCGCACAAAACCAATCCGCGGAAAGTCTAAAATTCCACATTCAGTATTCCCAAACTAACACACATAACAATTTCCCTCTTCTTACCGCTTAAGTGACATATTGATTTTACTGCTTTAGGCTTTTAACATATTATTTCTAGAGACGTTCAATATTGTAACAATTATAAATTGGAAACTTACCACTGCAATTTCACCTAAATTGCACTGTTAATTATTGTTTTTAAATATTTGCAAAAATTAAGTAAACTCTACAACTCCACTAAAGTTACTGCATTCGTGATGCAAGTAACATTAAGGAAGCCGTGAAAAAAATCAACAAACTTCCGATGTTATTACTGCAATATGTTAAAATATTAAAATGAAAAATAAATCATTACATAACCTTACCGTTTGTTTTAAGTTCGCATTTATAGACTCGGGGGGGGGGAAACAGACGTATATCACGGCCTGCTGGAGTATAGTAAACACAGAAAACATTTTAAAGCAACAATGTTGAAGATAGATATTTTTGTTTTGCAAATTTGCCGTCATTGAACAGAAACCAAGATGGAGATTTCATTGCAACTAATTAGAAATTCCTCTTTCAGGTATGTAATTAACGATCTTCGCACAAAATAATGTACGATACACGAGCGGTATGTTTTCTTTCAATTCTCGGAAATTAAAAAAGCTCAACTACGTTTCGCTTTTTCGAACTTTTCCTCGAACATGAAAACTTCAACATACCGCTCTTGTAACGCATATTACTATTTTATAACTTACGCGTTAGAGAATTGTCACAACAATGGGGATCGCATGCAAAGGTTTCGTCGAAAAGTTTAGATCGCCTTTAAAAAATCTGTGAACCACTGCGTTAGCCTATTTTTTTAGTCTGATGAAAATAGTTCTCAGAAGAGTGTATAATGTTATTGGTATCAGTGTACAGAATCTTTGTATTTCTACAGGTACTTAAGACTATTTTACTTCAGAATTTTCATCCTCTTTAGCCAGATCATTTTGTTTCTCCAATCTGATTGCATCGCTAATTATAGACGTTTATTATTATTGCATAGTCTCTCAATTCAGACCATAAATTTTTATAATTTCATTGCAATCACTACTACAAAATAACATAACTCGTCTTTCATTTGTTTCATTAATTTTTCCTCTCGTCTTTTTTGTTATTTCGTTACTCTTTTGTTTCTGAGTCTTGCTGCAAGCTTTATATAGTATTGGGAACGATTACCACTTCAATCGGTTCTTTTCGTTTGATGTTCAAGCACGAAATAAACTTGGATGCAACAAAGTACACAAAGATATCTGTAGCTAGCGTATCATAATAGCATGAGCAAATCAATTTTATACCGAAGAAAATAAAAGCAACATAATAACGGGGCGTAATACTTGAAATAAAATATTTTTATTACTCTATCCTATAATTCAATACGGTGATCGTTTTATCGCCACTGTTGTGTTAGCTTTGTTATTAAGTGAAGCTTCTGGGCTTTTTAAACTAGAGCAGATCGAGCAACGCATGCAAGGGGCAATTTCAGAGTTGTTGGCTAAACTAATAGAACATGGACACACCACAAGTAAAAATAAACGTTATCATATAGGTTCCTACGAATATATTAAATACAGGGTGATTCGGAAGGAATATTAAATATTTTAGGCGGTAATAGTATGGACTATTGTGAGAAAAAATTCAGAGAAACATGTGTCAAATTTTCAATGCGTTGCAAGTGACAAGAAAGAAATAGAAATCACGTAATGATTACATTTATTGTTTATTTACATGGTGGCAATACATTTCAACAGTTCATTGCATTTTTCCCCTCTGTCAACAACATTTAATGAGGACAGCATTTGTTTTTTTTTAATACTTTGCCTTTCATCAACACCCACAGAAAAACATCAACACGATTAAGATTTGGATACCTTGGTGACCTATACACGTGACTACCGCGCTAGAATGTACAGGAGCTCCGTCATGCTGGAAGAACATGCTCATTAGGGTGGAGTGAATCTATATATGAAATGGTTTTTTATCTGTTTCCTAAATGTAATAGTTGCAAAAATGTGTACTTTCACTTAAATTAGGAATGTGAAAAAATATGGAGTTTCTATATTTCATTTTTGAGGTGCCCCAAGAGCTTCGAAGTTTCTTAAAATTATAATTTTTTTGCCCCTTTGTATATTTGTTGTATTATTTTGTTTTTCATTACATAGCCAATGAATTGCTATAAAATCACATATTTAAACTTTATTTGGAAGACTCTAAATTCAGGTTGCAGTATGCAATATTTTTGAGGGGATCAGAAGGGACAAAATATGTAGTATTTTACATAAAATATGACAAAAATTCCATTTCAGCCCATTCTTTTTTTAGTTGCAATTTATACTTGTTTTCTTTTTTCATTTCTTTCTGAGAGGTAACTAAATCAACAGGTCCAATTATCATCCTTCTATCTGTTCTTTGCTCTAGTAAAACATTATTTCTTGTTTTGGAACACGGCGGTCTTTATCACAATTAGGCCTGCAATATTAAAATTTTTTGCATTTGCAACTGCATATATCAAACAGTTTGTTTGCTTCTTCTTTGAATTTTGCAATGTTGTCATTGTAGTTGTCGTCACTATGTCGTTTCTTACAAGGCTTCATTCAGTTTGCGTATTGATCATGGTAAGCACGAATCAGCTGTAATATTCTTGTATGACTGACTTTCGGAATTTATGTCTTTACCTGGGTTCACTTAGTTTTGATAGCAACTCTTTCTGAAATCTCTCCAACAGTAGATTCTTTTGATTTGAAGTCAGATTTTAATTCATTTTTGACCCATAGATAATACTTCATTACGTCATGATAGAAGACTATAATGGTACTGAATAGATGAACAGAAAACTCATTGAAGAATATGAAAAATCTGGATTAAAATTTAATTTTCAAAAATCTCATTATATGGTTATTGGGGGAAAGAAACAAAATCTGATACTTGAAAATAAAGGTGTTATTAAGTAGGCCTATAGTAATAAATTAGTACAGTATGCAACGAGCCTATAATGGTACTAATTAAGACGCGAGTATGTTTATGAAACTCGCTTGCGCTCGTTTCATAATTTTCATACGAGCGTCTTAATTACCATTATAAGCAAGTTTCATACGACTTTTTATGCTCGACCATATTTCTAACTTGAAATTATTCATAAGTATTCATGTTATTCTTATGTGACTGACCTTGTGCAATCTCGTAAATTGTGAGATGTGCGCAGACGCGAAAATATTGATTTTTTCCGAGGAACAAATGTCATTGACCTTGATATAATCTAGAGAGTAAAATGAACATTAATCTTGATATAACATTGAAATTGATTTAGACATTGAAAAACGAGATGACAAATTGAATTTATTTGAATAGGTTACAATTAACGCTAATTATTATAGTAACAGAACATAACCTTCTGCGACAGTATTGGATTTCCAGCCTCCGTGACGTTTCGCTAGTTGTCTTTCGATTGCATATCCGAGAATAATCGATACTTGCGCTTTCATAATGCTACAATGGCGTCTTCTGATTGGTTGAAGAAATTAACTTTAATGAATAGGTGTACTTCAATGAGGTCCATTAAAGGGCTGCTACCAGGTGTATAATTACTACATTTCGGCATGGTCGGGCATAAACAAATATTTAGGTGTTACAATCACAGATGATAGAAGGAACCACGTAGAAATGAAAGAACGTTTGAAGAAAGGAAAATATGCAATATCCACTCTTAATCAAGTATTATGGGATAATAAAATCAGAATTGAAACTAAACATAAAATTTATAATTCAGTTGTGAGAAGTACAACTTTATATGGGGCAGAAACTTGACAATTGCAAAACGCATTCAAAAATAAACTTTTGGCCTTAGAAATGGATTATTGGAGATGATCAGCAGGCATTTCAAGAAGAGATAGAATTAGAAACGATATAATCAGAGAGAAAATGCAAGTTAAGAATGATATTGTAGAGGATATTTTCACAAAAGAACTAATATGGTATGGGCATATGATGCGAATGACTACGAAAAGATTACCAAGGTTGGCATATGATTGGACCCCATCAAGAAGAAGAAAAAGAGGACGACCTATGACAACATGGAAAAAAGGGCATTCTGGAAGCTATGGAAAGAAGACAGTTAGGAAAATATCTATGAAGAGATAGAGGGGAGTGTATCTTGCAGTGCGATACATTTATCAGTGACTGTAAATTAATATTTGGCTGTCAGTAAATGTCAAAAGGCATTGTTAACTGACTAATATATATTCTGATTTAAATACCCTGCAATATAAGACGAATGAATTTCTATTTCGAGGTCATTGGCATGTTAGTCTTTACTTCTATAACACTTGTGTACCGACATCTTCATCTCTTACTCTTCAGTCCTCCAATAAGAATGCCAACATGAATTAAGTCTCTTGTCTGAAAACTGAACTCATAGTCACCGCATAGTCTGTCCAAAGATATTGTACACAAACATAAACTATTTGTTTCGGTAGGAGTTCCTTTAATAGTATGACCATGGGAGTAGATGCACTTGTTAAGTGAATTTGTTTTATTTAACCTGATCAAATAAATTGGCCTCTCAGAGACCCGGAGATGAGCTTGGCTGACCTTAACATTGTCTGTCAAGTGCATGGCAACTCTGAACAATAAAGATCCGGAGGAAATTGGAATATTTAGCTGGGAAAGGCCTCCTTTATTGAACGGTTATTCAGGGGGCTCTGATTTATTGACCAAACTCGCCCGAATCGAGCTCTGAATTCCTGACGTGATATCGGGTGAAGTAAGTTGTTTTGTTCCTGAAAAGCAACGAAAAGTACATTTACAACACTGTACGTGGCTTTATAGTTCCAGAGATGGCCACAAAGTCTCTTTTATGCACGCTACAGTCTGATCTGGTTAAATGTATCGAAGCTAATGCCTTATCTGCCACTGTATTTAACGAAACAATATAGGCTAACTAACAAATATGTTTAATTAAAATAATTGATGCTCTAATTTTAAAAATAGATCTAACGACTATTATTATCCGATATAGTAGTCTTTTTACTTCATAAATACACGGTGTTTCACGAGGATTTACCGTCCTTTACAGAGCTTATTTCTGAAGACATTTTGAGCAAAAAATTCATATAAACATAGTTCCTATTCTCAATATTTTCAGAGTTACACTAATTTAAAGTTGTTTCGGATATATGACTTTCTCGTGTTAAATTCTATCGTACCTGGTTTACATGTTTCGACCTGTTATTTGTCTTCTTCAGAACTGGTCGTTGCTGGTCTTGTGTAGTGTAATGTGGAGTCAAAGAGTGTGTGTGTTCTGAAATTGATTTTTGTGTGTTGAGAATTTCATTAGGGTGTGTTTTTGTGTGTCTGTATATTTCATATTGTTCTAGTGTGTTTAGTTTCTGGCTTTTTGTTTGGATGCGTAGAATTTCCATGTCTGTGTTCATGTCTCTGTAGGTGTGGTTAGCATTTGTGATGTGTTCTGCATATGTGGAAGTGTTTTGTAATTTTGTTATGGCTGTGATGTATTCTTTGTAACGTATTTGAAATGATCTGCCTGTCTTTCCAATGTAGAAGTTGTTTCAGGTGTTACATTTGAGTTTGTATACGCCTGTGTGGTTGTATTTGTTTATCTGTGTTGTTTGTGTGTTGAGATGTTTTTGTAGAGTATTATTTTTTCTGTATGCGATGTTGTAATTTAATTTCTTGAATGAGGTTGCAATCTTGTGTGTGGTTTTGTTTTCGTATGTTGGTGTGATGTATTTTTTGTGTTCTTCAGCACACACAAAATCTTTGACTTCACATTACGCTACACAAACACACCCCTACAAGAAACAAAACAAGAGGCGCCAAGACCAGCAACGACCAGTTCTGAAGAAGACCAATAACAGGTCGAAACATTTAATCCAGGTACGATAGAATTTAACACGAGAAAGTCATATAATACATATTCCGAAACAATTTTAAATTAGTGTAACTCTGAAAATATTGAGAATAGGAACTATGTTTATAGGACATTTTTTGCTCAGAATGTCTTTGGAAATAAGCTCCGAAAAGGACGGTAAATCCTCGTGAATCATCCTGTATGTACCATATAGACCTGCTCTAAGTCAGTAATGAAAACTTTTTTCCCCTTAGATAATATCATCTTCTATAGATGGACACTAACGTTTGTCCAGGATATTGTGTTTGGAACGACAGAACTATTTTCTTGCAGTGATTTCTCCGATGGCATTCTCCCGGTACACGACACAAATGTTTCGAGCCGCCTCCGCTACCTATGCTTCTGTATTAAACTCGAACAGAGGAATATGTCGGAAGTGATCTTTTTTTCCATTTCACTCCATCTTCTTTATCCTATACATAACACAAACTTTCTTCAAATCCGCAAAATTCAAGGCATATTACAAGCTCAACATTCCAAATAACAAATGACAAACGATGAACAGTGTCCTAGCAACGCAGAATTGTGATGACGAACAAAAACGATACGAAAGTGTACATCAACCTAATAGAAGCACACGATTGTAGTAGTTCTTGGTTCATTTATTACGCCCATTATCGAAGCTCTGCTTCTATTTATGTCTGATTTTAATAAATAACAATCTATTAACACCGTGAAGTTACATCACTTCCGTAACACGCCATTTATTTGATTAGATTTTTTTCTGCTTTTGCACACGTTACGCATTAAATTTACTTTTGTTTATTTTAACAGCAGATTGTGTTTTATAGATATTGCACAACAGTACATTTCGAAGATGAGTGGTGTTACATAGCTTAATTTATTTATTTTATAATTGAGGCAGATGCTGCTAAAAAGTGGTATGTGATACACTATCAAATACTAATCGAATTATATTTATCAAGCTAGGGCTATCAGTTTAATGATTTCCATAGATAATGGCTAAACACTTCAATTTTAAATTAGATTATATTATTTAAAGTAACGTTTCATTGGGTCTCAATTAAATTACTTTCAGAAAATCTGAAAAATCTCTTCGAACAATAGCTAATAATTTTTTGGGCGTTTTTACTGTGATACTAACATAGAAACAACCTAAATTTTAATCAAAATATCGGCTCCATTGTCAGAGAAGGCAAGGTAATTGAAAAGTAATTGTTAGTGTCATTTCTAAAGCACTAGATAACAGGATATTACTCCAAGGCATGGTGCAAAGATCCAAAATTTTCATACCATATTCAGTACTGTGGAAGTCTTCACCCAGACTTCATTTCTCTCTTCGTTAATTTTGGTTTCTCTTCTTAATACAAACCTAAAATTATGCGATGTAGGAAAGGGTATATCTTTGAACTGACACTGAAGACAAGCTTATATTGCGAGTCTCCTTCGTCATGTTGTCAGCGCGGTACATTATGAATACAGAGAACACTCACCATTTAACTCTTAGTATATCTAATGAAGAAGAAACGTTTTAACTCGATAATTGTACATCTGAATAATAAATTTATACAGGGCTTTCATTTCAAAACTTCACAGTCTAAATAGCTAATTATTTAAATTGAATTCAATTTAGGCAAAAAAACACGTCAATTTAGATATTGAGGGGGAAGTCTGAAACCAGGCTTAATTGCATTTTAGATTTCACCCCTCAAATGGCACCCCTATATTTTTATACTTAAATATGAACGAGCATTCAATTGTTTATACACCTCATTCATTTGTTTTCGCATCTTTTGTTTTCTGTCGTCGCCTGGCAACCTGTATTTTTGTTATTATCAGTTGATTGTAGGATGAAAACACAGCTTATTTTGTGTAATTTTCTAAATTTAATCAATAAGGATGATTTATGTTCTCTCTTAAAGGGTATACATAGAGCTCTTTAAAATAATTTAATACACTAACATAACTATTAGGTGAAATTTGCAATAAGTTTTTGTAGCTTTATTCTCTTCAGATGTAATCAACAATAACAAAAATCCAGGTTGCCAGGTGACGGTAGGAAACAAAAGATGCGAAAACAAAAGAATGAGGTATATAAACAATTGAATACTCTTTCATGTTTAAGTATAAAATTATAGGTGTGTCATTTGAAATTTCAAAGTGGGGGTGGCAGGGAGGAGGTGAAATCTAAAATGCAATTAAGCCTGGGTTCAGACTTTTCCCTCAATATCTAAATTGATGTGTTTTTTGTTTAAATTGAATTCAATTTAAATAATTAGGTATTTAGACTGGGAAGTTTTGAAATGAAAGCGCTGTATAATGGGTTTCACTCAAGCAATTTTTTTTTCTGGATTCGTATTACCAGTTATTCAATACAATTCTGCATAAAAATAAAACTAAATCATAGAAATAATTATTAACATTATTCAGATTATAATGGGATGAACGAAAAACTTTTCTCCGTAAATGAAATTTTTATTAATAAACATTCGACAGTGTATTTGTACAATTCGTGCTTCACGTTTTTTTCATTAAATCTGTGTAATTTCTGAAAATCTCGATTTTTTTTTTGCAGCATTGGAAATATTTTATATTTCGGTGCCATGCGGAAATAACAAATAGCAATATGCCAGCAGAGTATATATTTTGTCACAGAATGACACAATATGTTGTCATGACGACGTATTTCAAAGAGTTCACATCAATCATCAACATTATATCGATGCTCAAACAGGATATATTCTATATACATATTTCCACACCGACGTTTCATATTGTATGTATATGTAACGCAACATTCGTTTGTTTTTCTGTTCACCTTGGCAGTATGTCTGTCAGAGGGTGAAAAGGCAAGGAACAATAACGTCGTAGGTGTTGAAATATTTAACTTGGATGATATTCCCTGTCAATTTGAAATACAAATTATGATAAATTGCGACCTTCCTTGGCACGAAAAGATCAATGGTCATAGTGCAATAGGTACTACCATTGGAATAATGTATTTTGTAACACAAAACATAATCAAGGTTCACTTTTGTTCTCAGAGCGCATAAAATTCCAGCATCGGAAATTACCTACAGTGTTTGTTCCTGTTTCCTGAATAAAATAATGGAATTCATAATAGCAATTTTTATTTGCTAGCGAGAAAAATAACACAGTTTTGTTATACTAAACCGGAACGCTGAAATTCTGTCCAGAAGATGGAAGGCCGATGACACATAATGCGTGAGATACAGCGTGTCCCAGAGCTCCTCTCAGTGGTCACTTACTGGTTTCTGAGCATTGTTCCAGCCGAAATTCGTTTTACCTGCCGTTTCTTAACAATATAACAAGAGATTTGGCAATATTTTTATTGAAAAAAGATAATTAGAGTATATTGTTTTTTTTTAATTTGTTATTTTACGTATTTCTAAGAGTCGATATCACTCATAAAGAGGTTAAGAGTGCTCAAGAATAAGGTGCTTAGGAAAATATTTGGGTCTAAGACGGATGAAGTTGCAGGAGAATGGAGAAAGTTACACAACGCAGAACTGCACGCATTATATTCTTCACCTGACATAATTACTTACTTACTTACTGGCTTTTAAGGAACCCGGAGGTTCATTGCCGCCCTCACATAAGCCCGCCATTGGTCCCTATCCTGAGCAAGATTAATCCATTCTCTATCATCATATCCCACCTCCCTCAAATCCATTTTAATATTAACTTCCCATCTACATCTCGGCCTCCCTAAAGGTCTTTTTCCCTCCGGCCTCCCAACTAACACTCTAAATGCATTTCTGGACTCGCCCATACGTGCTACGTGCCCTGTTCATGTCAAACCTCTGGATTTAATGTTCCTAATTATGTCAGGTGAAGAATACAATGCGTGCAGTTCTGTGTTGTGTAACTTTCTCCATTCTCCTGTAACTTCATCCCTCTTAGCCCCAAATATTTTCCTAAGAACCTTATT
Source organism: Periplaneta americana (assembly GCF_040183065.1). Taxonomy (NCBI): domain Eukaryota; kingdom Metazoa; phylum Arthropoda; class Insecta; order Blattodea; family Blattidae; genus Periplaneta; species Periplaneta americana. Next base: position 180,287,607 of record NC_091122.1, read on the forward strand.
CTCAAACACCCTTAACCTATGTTCCTCTCTCAAAGTGAGAGTCCAAGTTTCATAACCATAAAGAACAACCAGTAATATAACTATTTTATAAATTCTAACTTTCATCTTTTTTGACAGCAGACTGGATGATAAAAGATACTCAACCGAAATTAGGAACATTAAATCCAGACGTTTGAGATGGGCAGGGCATGTAGCTGGTATGAGTGAATCCAGAAATGCATATAGAGTGTTAGTTGGGATATCTGAGGGGAAAAGACCTTTGGGGAGGCCGAGACATAGATGGGAGGATAATATTAAAATGGATTTGATGGAGATGGAATATGATGGTGGAGACTGGATTAATCTTGCACAGGATAGGGACCGATGGCGGGCTTATGTGAAGGCGGCAATGAACCTCCGGGTTCTCTAAAAGCCATTTGTAAGTAAGTAAGGTTATTTTGCGACGCTTTAACAACTGCTGTGGTTTTCCATGGTCCGAGTGAGATTAAAGTGATAAGGCTAGCGAGATGAGTCCAGGGTTCAGGTTCAGTTTGTATGGCTTTTTTGTGTGTGTTTAGTTTCAATAATTTATGTGGTTAGTCTGTATTGTTTTTAATGTTTACTTTGTATAGTTTGATTTATGTGTTTAGTTTGTAAGTGTAATTATAGTGTAAGCTCTCTTGGACTGGCTCTCCAAGTGTAGTAGACCTTCAGCTTACCCTACAATACTGCAGGAAGCCGTTGCCCTTATGGGGTATCAGGCTTCAACGTACCGAATTAATATCTATACTAATAATAAATCTGTAGCCGAAATTTTTCTGGTAATTTTCGATTTTCCAAAAATAATTGGTCCTAACATATACAATTAACCACCCTGAAACCGAAAATCGCTTTTTTGAAATTTTTGTTTGTCTGTCTGTCTGTCTGTATGTTTGTTACCTTTTCACGCGATAATGGGTGAACGGATTTCGATGAAAATTGGAATATAAATTAAGTTCGTTGTAACTTAGATTTTAGGCTATATAGCATTCAAAATACATTATTTAAAAGGGGGGTTATAAGGGGCCGTGAATTAAATAAATCGAAATATCTCGCTTATTATTGATTTTTGTGAAAAATGTTACATAACAAAAGTTTCTTTAAAAATAATTTCCGATAAGTTTTATTCCTTGAAAAATTTTGATAGGACTGATATTTAATGAGATAAATGAGTTTTAAAATTAAAATAACTGCCATCTAAGGCCGTGTAATGAATTAAAAAACAAATGACTTCGTCTATAAGGGGCCTTGGACAGCAACAATAGAAAGCTATGAAAAATAGCCTACAGATAATGTTTCTGTGTTTGTATGAAGTAATATCAGGAGCTAAATTAACCGATTTGTATAATTAATTATTAATTCACCATTGGAAAGTGTAGTTTCTCTAGATGGACATAATGCTATAATGTTATCACAGTAACTTCTGAGTGAATCGAGGACAGGTAAGATTAAAATAGCTTCTTATGCACAGAAAACTTGATAGGCTATTCTGTATATTCGTTTCCTGTATTTCCTAAAATAATTTTTATTACCAAATGAGTGGTCTCTGGATCAAAATGATCGCATTTTAATTATGCAAATACAATTTAAATTAAGTAACATAATAAACGATTTATCCTTCTATCAAACACGAATGTTCCCTGGATCAAATGTCCTATTTTAATTATGTAATTACTTTATATTTATTTCTAACGGGTGCAGCGGAGCGCACGGGTACGGCTAGTATAACAATAAAATGTACCCAGATTGGTGACCCATCTTTTCTACATCACCATTAAACATACCATGAATAAAAGAATGAAAGAATCTAAGGGCTTGCGTAAAACAAAGTAGTTTGGTATTTGACTAACCGACAGCTGTCTAAAGCCTGATGAACCAAGAACAACAGAGGTGGCCGTATTTCGGGTGACAGTAAGACTCTGTTGTCTGGCTGCTTTCCATCTGCTGATCACCGGTGTCTTCTTTGTGTCGAGTCCATGATTCATTGATGGACATACAGCATCTATTAGCTTGTAACGACAAAAGACATTTCAAAGATGTAGATAGTGTGTTCTAGAAAGCTAGTCGAAGAATGGCAAATATCCAAGCGACATTAACATAAACTAAATAAATAGTTAAATACATCATAGTAATTTATTTATATTAATCCGGTCGTGAATGGATGGATGGGCAAAATACGGATTGATTTGACTGATTGATTGATGAGAGAGTGATTCATTGAGTCATTTATTTATTTATTTATTTATTTATTTATTTATTTATTTATTTATTTATTTATTTATTTAGTCATTCATTGAGTGATTGAATGATGTGATTCAACGATTAAATTGATCTGATTCAATGATAGATTAATTGATTGGTTGGCGAGTGATTGCTTGAATGATTTGATTGATTGGTGAGTGAGTGATTGAGTGGTTTATTTATTGAGTGATTGAATGATTTGATTCAATGATTAAACTGATCTGATTCATTGATAGATTTATTGGTTGATTGATTGATTGGTTAGCGAGTGTCTGAATAATTTGATTGATTGGTGAGTGATCGGGTGATTTATTTATTTATTTGTTTATTTTTATTTATTTATTTATTTATTCCTTTATTTATTTACTTATTCATTTATTTATACGTTCATTTATTTATTTATTGAACCATTCATTGAGTGATTGAGTGATTTAATTGAATGATTAAATTGATCTAATTCAATGATTTAATTGATTGATTAATTGTTTGATTGGTGAGTTAGTGAATGATTGAATGATTTGATTGATGAGTGAGTGAGTGATTTATTTATTATTGAGTCAGTAATTGAATGATTTGATTGATTGGTGAGTGATTGAGTGATTGATTCAGAGTCATTCATTGACTGGTGAGTTGATGATTGAGTGACTTACTCATTTAATTATTTTGTTTATAAATTATTTATTTATTGAGTCATTCATTGAGTGATTAAGTGATATGATTGATTGATTTGATTAATTTCATTCGATTGATTGAATGATTGATAGGTTTTTTATTGATTGAGAGAATAATTTGATTGAATGTCTTTGATTGATTTAATTGAGTGAATGATTTTATTGTTTCACTGACACAGTGACTCAGTGATTCATTGGTTGATCGAGTGATTGACTGGCTGATTTATTGATTGGCTGATTGATTGATTTATTGACTGATTGATTTTATTAATTTGATTCGATTGAATGAATGATTTAATAGACTATTTTTATTGATTGATTGAATTATTTGATTGAATGCCTTTCGTTGATTTGATTGAGGGAGTGATTTCATTCAATATTTTGATTGATTGATTGATTGATTGATTGATTGAATTGTCATCAAGGATTAACCACTATGACCTGAAGTATCCTGTGGAGCAAAAATAAATTTGTACGTAATAGAAGCGAAAACCATTTCTATCAGGCATTGCAACATGATTTCGCAATGCTGAGGAAGACATCACAGCGAACAGTTACAGACTTGGCTTTTAATTTACTCTTATGTAAACATAGTCGTGACTACAAAATAATTAAAGATTATGCATACATTTCCATAAATAGGGAAATAAACTTACAATATTTTAGAGTTTGCCCAGTCGACTAAGTAATACATTTAGTTACACAGGAGTACTGTAAGAGTCTTGTACGTACTAGTTGAAATATACTGTACATTGGAATTCGGACCTTAACACCACTCACTATGTTTTTGCGTGTCCATCTGAAGTCCTGTTCCATTTGGATACTAATTTTCTACGCGGTATATACAGAAATGTGGTCTTCCATTACGTGTTGCAATTTTAGTCTTCTCATATAAAAGTGATACAAGAGTTCTTTTTCACATTGGTTTTGAGAACATCATCAGAGCAAGCAGTTTTTTATAAGCCTCTTCATGTGATAAATTAGTTTCTTTTGACGTGGAGCTACTTCTTTCTCTTCACTAGGAGTAACTTGGAAATTGACCATGTTTTTAAAAATGCAATCCCCTTATGAGCGGAGATAGAGGGAGGCATGGGGAGCAGTACCTCCCTCAGGTTAGAGTGATACAAGCTCTCTGACTAGCATTACTTATAAAGAAAACATAATTCTGAAAATTAATATACAAATCAACGATTACGTAAACTTTCTTCCTTAGTATAGGCATTCATTATGCGGTTTATCTTTTTATGCTCGACCATGCCGAAATGTAGTAATTATACACCTGGCAGCAGCCCTTTAATGGACCTCATTAAAGTACAACTATTCATTAAAGTTAGGTGTTCCACCAATCAGGAAACACCACTGTAGCAATATGAAAGCGCAAGTATCGATTATTCTCGGATATGCAATCGAAAGACAACTAGCAAAACGTCACGGAGGCTGGAAATCCAATACTGTCGCAGAAGGTTATGTTCTGTTACTATAATAATTAGCGTTAATTGGAAATAATATTCAAATAAATTCAATTTATCATCTCGTTTTTCAGTGTCTAAATCAATTTCAAGGTTATATCAAGATTAATGTTTATTTTACTCTCTAGATTATATCAAGGTCAATGACATTTGTGTCTCGAAAAAATCAATACTTTCGCGTCTGCGCACATCTCACAATTTACGAGGTATTGCACAAGGTCAGTTCCGCTCCTCAGTCAGATAAGAATAACATGAATGCTTATGAATAATTTCAAGTTAGAAATATGGTAGAGCATAAAAAGTCGCATGAAACTTACCTATAATGGTAATTGAGACGCTCGTATGAAAATTATGAAATTACCTTGTGCTCGTTTCATAAACATACTCGCGTCTTAATTAATACCATTATAGGCTCGTTGCATAATGTACTATTATGGTATGGGTAAGAAAGAACTCGAACAAACCTGAAACATTTCCTAGACCCGAGTTCTTTCAGCTCACTTCATGTGATGAGTTCACAAGATATACGTTCTCTTTTTAAAAACATGGAACAAAGTGGTTTTCAGAACATGGGAGGAGTGATAGTAGGAGGAGCAAGAATAAAGCGCACAAGATTTGCTGATGATACGGCGTTGTTAGCAGATGAGGAGTCGATACTAAGGGATATGCTACTGGAGCTAAATGACAGCTGTGAGCAGTATGGGATGAAGATAAATGCAAACAAGACGGAGAGCATGGTCATAGGAAGAAAAGTAAAGAAGGTAAACTTGCGAATTCTAAATGCGACAGTAGAGCAAGTGGACAGCTTCAAATACTTGGGGTGTACTACAAGCAGTAACATGAGCTGCTGCCAGGAAGTCAAAAAGAGGATAGCAATGGCCAAGGAAGCTTTTAATAGGAAAAGGAGCATCTTTTGCGGACCTCTGGAAAATAAAACTAAGGAAGAGACTAGTTAAGTGCTTTGGAAAATAAAACTAAGGAAGAGACTAGTTAAGTGCTTTTCATGGAGTGTGGCATTGTATGGGGACGAAAACATGGACACTACGACGACGTGAAGAGAAGTGAATAGAAGCATTTGAAATGTGGATAGGGAGAAAAATGGAACTGTGAATTGGACAGACAGAATATGAAATGAAGCTGTGTTGGAAAGAGTGGGTGAAGAAAGAATGATGCTGAAACTGATCAGGAAGAGGAAAAGGAATTGGTTGGATCACTGGCTGAAAAGAAACTGCCTACTGAAGGATGCACTGGAAGGAGTGGTGAACGGGAGAAGAGTTCGGAGCAGAAGAAGATATCAGATGATAAACGACATTAAGATATATGGATCATATGCAGAGATTATGCATTCACAAGAAAAACGATGGCGGGATACATATAGGGGGAGGGGAATTACACCACAAAATATTAAAGATTGGGTTTGTGCCCTTTTCAGGTTCCTGTAATTTCCAACAATGTGTCACAGCTCAGACTGCTACTAAATCATTTCTGTCATTTTATAAAGACGCCCTCTTCAATCAGTTCTCTACCGTTAACTTGTACCGTTTCATTCGGAAGCACCCTACAACATAAAACTTATTAAGAACAGAGTGTCTCGTGAGAAAATATGACGTCAAAGCATCTCAATGACACCTGTCGCTGAAAAATCTTTCTCTTTGGAGTGGCTCTGTAACACAAACATATGCTTTAATACTATAATAGTTGTGTTCACAAGCATCATTGATACTCTTCAGAACTTAAGTGTTGTGTGTGAAAGATTCGTTGTATTAGGAGAAGAAAGAGGGGTGTGTTAGCGGCGATGTTGCCAGACTGCTGAAACTTCCAACTCTTTTTTTTTTTTTTTTACTTATGGTTTTTAAGGAACCTGGAAGTTCATTGCCGTCCTCATATAAGCTCGTCATTGGTCCCTATCCTGAGTAAGATTAATCCAGTTTCTAAAATCATATCCCACCTCCCTCAAATCCATTTTAATATTATCCTCCCATCTATATCTCAGTCTCCCCAAAGGTCTTTTTCCCTCCGTCCTCCCAAATAACACTCTATATGTGTTTCTGGATTCGCCCATACGTGCTATATGCCCTGCCCATCATAAACGTCTGGATTTAATGTTCCTAATTATGTCAGGTGAAAAATCAATGCGTGCAGTTCTGTGTTGTGTAGCTTTCTCAATTCTCCTGTAACCTCATCTCTCTTAGCATCAAATATTTTCTTAAGAACCTTATTGTCAAACAGTCTTAACCTCTGTTCCTGTCTAAAAATGAGAGCCCAAGTTTTACAACCATACAGAACAACCGGTAATATAACTGTTTTATAAATTCTAACTTTCAGCTTTTTTTTGAGAGCAGACTAGATGACAAAAGCTTCTCAACCGAATAATAACAGGCATTTCCCATATTTATTCTGCCTTTAATTTCCTCCCGAGTGTCATTTATATTTGTTTGTGTTGCTCCAAGATATTTGAAATTTTTCCATCTCTTCAAAGGTAAATTTCCAATTTTTATATTTCCATTTCGTACACTATTCTCATCACGAGACATGATCATATACTTTGTCTTTTCGAGATTTATTTCCAAATCTATCTCTTTACTTGCTTAAAGTAAAATTTCCATGTTTTCTCTAATAGTTTATGGATTTTCTCCTAACATATTCATTTCATCTGCATACACAAGTAGCTGATGTAACCCGGTCAATTCCAAACCCTGTCTGTTATCCTGGATTTTCCTAATGGCATACTCTAGAGCAAAGTTAAAAGCATTTTTTTTATTTACCGTGAATTTAATTACAAAACATAATATAGGTTTTCTATTCATTGAAGTGTACCCTATCGTCCCTTTCAGTTCAGTGGATTATTTCACTTCCACCACCTTGTATTACGTTCCCAATATCGTGGGAAGTTATTAAAATGCATACACTAGTAAAACAAATCATGTGAAATTGAAATGAAATTTTATTACGTAAATTTTATGGAAAACGCTGAGCCATTCCGACGGCCATGGCTTGTTGATTACAGTTTAATATAAAAACAACAGTTAATGTATCTCGCCTGGTCGTGATCTTTGAGCGCCAAATTGTCAACAGTAATTACATCATTGCGCGAGTATTTATTTACAAGCATCTGGACCAGTGCCGAACTGTATACAGTCCACAAGAAAAACATGGAAACTCTGTTCTGTGAGAGAAGTACAAAGAGCGCGTATTGTGTTAAGAAAAAAAACGCTGTCCTGAAAAAATTCTGCGCTGTATCAGGAATACACCGACATATTGAATATGTGTCACCCAGGTTTGAGAATGAAACTACTGTTTTGTTGATTTCACTGTTCTATTACTTTTTTTTTCGTTTTGCAAATGGTGAGTGTTGGTTTCTTATACATAAACAAGGAAATATATAAACAAGGAAATAAATAAACAAGAAAATAAATAAACCAGGAAATACATAAACAAGGAAGTACATAAAGAAGGAAGTACATAAAGAAGGAAGTGCATAAAGAAGGAAATAAATAAACAAGAAAATAAATAAACCAGGAAATACATAAACAAGGAAGTACATAAAGAAGGAAATAAATAAACAAGGTAATAAATAAACAAGAAAATAAATAAACCAGGAAATACATAAACAAGGAAGTACATAAAGAAGGAAGTGCATAAAGAAGGAAGTGCATAAAGGAGGAAATAAATAAACAAGAAAATAAATAAACAAGGTAATAAATAAACAAGAAAATAAATAAACCAGGAAATACATAAACAAGGAAGTACATAAAGAAGGAAGTACATAAAGAAGGAAGTACATAAAGAAGGAAGTGCATAAAGAAGGAAATAAATAAACAAGGAAATACATAAACAAGGAACTAAATAAACAATAAAATAAATAAACAAGAAAATACATAAACAAGGAAATACATAAACAAGGAAATACATAAACAAGGAACTAAATAAACAAGAAAATAAATAAACAAGGAAATACATAAACAAGGAAATACATAAACAAGGAAATACATAAACAAGGAAATAAATAAACAAGGAACTAAGTAAACAAGAAAATAAATAAACAAGGAAATACATAAACAAGGAAATACTTAAACAAGGAAATAGATAAACAAGGAAATAAATAGATAAACAAGTAAATAAATAAACAAAGAAGAAAATGTACAAGGAAATGAATAAACAAACAAATAAATAAAGAAGGAAAGGAATAAACAAACTATTTAATTAATTAGGTAACAAATAAATAAATTAGTAAATAAATGAATAGAAAATTGCAATTATTATTTCTTTTTCGTTTCAGATAGACTTCTTGTGGTTTCGTTAGGTAAAATTTGAATTATTGTTTCTTTTGCTATTGGTTCTACCGTACTGGGGTGGTTGTATAAATCCCACCCGCTGGATAAGGTCTGAATTTAACATTGCCTCTCGATGCTGAGATATTACGGAGCAAAGTAATTCGTAACATTATTAAAGGGCTCAACTGTTACTAAGTCTATAAAAAAAGGAAACACATGTGCATCTTTCTTTTTTCCTATTCGTTTCCTAAAATTCTAAGTATACAAATACCAGTAAGACTCTATGTTCTTCTTGAGTGGCAGAAAATTCTGGAGGTCTTTGACACGAATACAACATCGAAGCCATCTTCTTCCAAGATAAGTCAATTATTACTTCTAGCTGTTTCTTCCTATGTCTGAATGCTTTGCAATGCTTGTCGTTACGCAATATTAAATGTTAATCTTTTCTGTCGCCGCGCTGTCGTCGAAGAGCAATGCAGGAACCTGTGGCGAAGACTGTTCTCGCATATGAACAAGCAGATCGTGCGGCTCTGCAATTACCTGTACATTGATTTGTGTGATCCGTGATGTGTGTCAATCGTAAAATCTCACGCTACGAAACAAAATTACAGGCGAACCTCAATTACTGGCTTACACGTACACATTTCCTGCATTGTTGTTGCGTAATGAACACATCACACATTACGACACCTCGGAGACATCAATACAGCACTCTGGAAATGTGAGTACTGCTTTAGATTACTTTAACATACAAATGATATGATATATGATACGTAACACGATATATGATATACAGGGTGTTTAGAAATACACGGCGAAACTTCAGTATTGCATTACTCATACATATGTTAACAATGACGTTTGTCAAATGGTTTCGGAGTTATTAGTGTTCATTTTCATTAGTGGGATAAATAGCTGTTCTTATCACATTAGGCCTACGTACAGCGAAAGTTCAAAATGCTCCTCTTCTATCTGAATACATTCCTCTACGTCGTTAAATGGTTTCTCGAGGGCCGAAGTTTTGGGACTGTGTGGGACTGATCTCACCGGTCCTGGCCATAGACGAACATACACAGAGGAAGCTGGGAGTGGGGATTTTTGTGAAACTGATAAGAGGCTAAAGGTCTGACCATTCAGCTACCGCAGGTGTTAATACATGTATAGTGATTCGTTAATGTTTTTATGACGCTTGTACTGTACACGTTATCAGTTCGGAAGCTGGCGAATAGGGGCGTGGTTTCAAGTAGCCTTGGAGTGAGTAACAGCTGTTGATTAATTCATTTTGCATTCTCCACAAGGCCGGTGAGGTAAGTCTCTTATAATATATCAATACACTTAGATTCGCAATATTTCAGTTTAATACAATTTTCCTCGTTTTTGCTTCTCTTCCAAGATAAAAATTGTTTTACATGAAACAATTATTATCTCGAAAAGGAAGCAGAAACGAGCCAAATTTTATTTAACTTTTTTTTGTTTGAAATATCTCAAAGAATAAACGATTGAAATTGATGACGTTACTTATGGCCGTGGATGGGCAACTCTGCTCATGAATTGTTAAACCACTTTGAAAGAAAGAAAGAAAGAAAGAAAGAAAGAAAGAAAGAAAGAAAGAAAAGAAAGAAAGAAAGAAGGGAAGAAACAAAGAAAGAAAGAAAGAAAGGAAGAAAGAAAGAAAGGAAGGAAGGAAGAAACAAAGAATGAAAGAAAGAAAGGAAGGAAAAAAGAAAGAAAGGAAGGAAAAAAGAAAGGAAGGAACAAACAGAGAAAGAAAAAAAGAAAGGAAGGAAGAAACAAAGAAAGGAAGGAAGAAACAAAGAAAGAAAGGAAGAAAGAAAGAAAGAAAGAAAGGAAGGAAGGAAGAAACAAAGAAAGAAAGAAAGGAAGGAAGAAACAAAGAATGAAAGGAAGGAAGAAAGGAAGGAAGAAAGAAAGAAAGAAAAAGAAAGGAAGGAAGGAAGAAAGAAAGAAAGAAAGAAAGAAAGAAAGAAAGAAAGAAAGAAAGAAAGAAAGAAAGAAAGAAAGAAAGAAAGAAAGAAAGAAAGAAAGAAAGAAAGAAAGAAAGAGCCACCCGCAGCAGTTACAACTTGTTTGTAGTTTCGCTGCAAAAGCAGTTCACTGCCACGGTGCGCTCTGGCGGCTCATGCAGGTGGTCGTGATATCTACTGCATGATTTGAATGTCAGAATGACGCATGATACAATAATTATAGTAATATTAGACAGACTGTACCTCAACACACGTAACAAATTTATATTATTTCCTAACTTTGTAAATCAGTTTAGTACTGGAAACACAAACTGAATACAACCTTTGTGCGAGATCGTGCGTATTTGCTTGTTTTCCGCACAGAACCAATACGCGGTAAGTGTGAAATACCGCATTCAGTATTCCCAACGTAACATACATAACAATTTCCCTCTTCTTACCGCTTAAGTGCGACATTCATTTTACTGCTTTAGACTTTTAACATATTATTTTTAGAGACGTTTAACATAGTAATAATAATAAATTGGAAACTTACCACTGCAATTTCACCTAAATTGCAATGTTAATTATTGTTTTTAAATATTTGCAAAAATGAAGTAAAGTCTACTACTCCACGAAACTTATTGCATTCCTGATACAAGCAACATTAAGGAAGCCGTGAAAAAATCAACAAGATTCCAGATGCCGATGTTATTACTGCAATATGTTATATAAATAATATTGTTAAAATATTAAAATGAAAAATAAATCATTACATGACCTTACCGTTTGTTTTAAGTTCGCATCTATAGACTGGGGGAAAAAAAGACAGACGTATATCACGGCCTGCTGGAGTATAGTAAACACAGAAAACATTTTATAGCAACAATGTTGAAGAAAGATATTTTGGTTTTCCGAAGTTGCCGTCATTAAACAGAAACCAACATGGAGATTTCATTGCAACTAATTAGAAACTCGTCTTTCAGGTATATAATAAACGATCTTCGCACAAAATAATGTACGATACACGAGCGGTATGTTTGTTTTCATGTTCTCGGAAATTAAAAAAGCTCAACTACGTTTCGCTTTTTCAATCTTTTCCTCGACCATGAAAACGTCAACATACCGTATATTACTATTTCAAGATACAATAAATATAGCTGCAATACTTATTTATTATTACACTATTTGTTAATATTTCTTATTATAACTCTTATATGAAACATAGAACGCGAGAATTTACAAGTCTTTATACTTTAAAGAGTAGTCCTCTGTTCTCGGAAAGGTAATAGTCTGTATTCGCAAAGAATCACAAATTCAAGGAAGTATTTTTACATGCACGGCAAATGAAATAAACTTAATTCTGAGATCTTTCTGTATATTGGGAGCTTTTATATTTCTTTCTTGTATTAAATTCTGCCTCAAGCACATAAATGGAAGCAAGGAGTATATTTGGAAATTCTGACTTAGGCAGCATTACGAACAGTTCGATTCCTGATTTCGCTGTTCTGTAGATTTATCAATTCAAGCTACAAACTTTCAGGATCTTCTATCGGCTGTAAGCCAAAGATCTCGATTCCTTGTCAATTATCACTATTTCTCCAAACTTACCAGTAAATTCTCCTGTAGGTCTTGAAGTAGGGCCTTATATTTGATAAGCAGATTTTCTTATCACTCTTCAAGATAGTTTATAGTCAAAGAAAGTGAAGTTGTCTATGTTCTACATGATACTGCCACATTTCAAATTTATCCATAAATGCTCTCAACTAGTCGATCAAATGTCGTGCAATTCTGTAACTCCCACGCACAACGTGCTAACGATATTTGATATCAGTCTCACCTTGTTGATATCCCATTTTTACCTTTAGCTAGACAGTATTTCTTTACCAAAACCTTCACTGTGTTTATTTGTAACATACAGTAGAACTTGGTTATAGCGACCTCGTTTTGTGCGACACCTCGCCTATAACGTCAAATATTCTGTGGTCCCAACTAATTCCCCATAAAACATATGCTCTCCTACTTTGCTTAATACGACAAACGCATATGCGTCTACCTCGCATATAACGTCATTTTCAACCTCAGTTTGGAATAAAATTTTCTAAGAACCAAAGTATTTTAAGAAATAATTTGTTGAAATCTGACCCTGACAAATTCTTTACAGTCTCCTTCTGTCATAGACCTCTGGAATGCAGGCGGATTCTCCATCCCATTGTAACCTGCCCGAATTCATGCGGTATTAGATCAGTTTCGACAGGAAGTTTTCACTAAGTGCATGCATTTTAACGCAGTATGGCCACTAAAAGAAATGAGTGACGCTTTAGAAGTCATTAGAATTATGAACATGTTCTATGAAGCCAGGGAAGGGAGCAGTGAAATTGCAACTGAAATTATGAACATAGAACGTAATTTAGCCTTAGAAAGTATTTATTGGGCAAGTAGAAGACAACAGAGTAAGTGACTGATTACTTGACTTCTAAGTAAAGTAGTTTGGTGAGTATTGAATAAACTGTTTTAATACAAAATACTGTATTTATAATTGTAGGCCTACGTGTATTTTATTATGTTCATTGTAGGCTTAAAAGTCAATACATAAATCTAAAATAAGTCTTATTGAGTTTGTTATTTTTCATTTTCCAACTCACTAGATTGATAATGTGAATCTCGGTTACTACGACACTCGTTTATAACAACATAATGTTTAAGGTCTCTTGGATGTCGTTATAACCAAGTTCTACCGTAAAATGTCATGCGTAAGAAAGTGTAATAGTACATAATACAAGCTTTACCTCGCTTCTTAATAAAAAAAATTTTTCTCTTTCGACTCATCACTAAAGGGAAATGATCTGGGGATTATAATGTTTTCCATTAATTGATGAACTAGTGGACTTACTCGTGTTAAATATGAAATATCTGTCCGGCTTACAGCTGTTTCAGTGCTTCACGCACCATCATCAGAGCCTACTAGAACACGGCGTCATCTCGAACTTCTCTGCCTGTTAGGAGGGTGTGTTTTGTTGTTGGAAGGTGTTGAATTGTGGAGTCGAATAGTGTGTGTGTACTGAAATTGATCTGTGTGTTGAGGATTTGATCAGGGTGTGTTTTAGTGTGTTTGTATATTTCATATTGTTCCAGTGTGTTTAGTTTTTGGTTCTTGGGTTGTGTGTGTAGGATTTCCATGTCCGTATTTATGTTATTGTATGTGTAGTTAGCATTGGTTATGTGATCGGCGTATGTAGATGTATTGTGTCCTCTGGTTATAGCTTTAATGTGTTCTTTGTAGCGTGTTTGGAATGATCTGCCTGTCTGTCCTATGTGTGTGGTGTACGCAAGATTCAAAATGGAGAATGTTTTTCACTTAAAACGAGCCGCCACTTAATGCAGACGCGAGCGAACTTGTGTCTTGCAAGAACCGCATACAGACACTACAGCTAGTACAGGGTCCGTTCTACTTGCACTGAGGTTATGTTGACACTTTGAGAGCACGAGTTGCTCACCCATGGTTATGGCTGACTTTGTATGTGAATAACAATCGTCCACACATCTGACTATTCACTCGCTTCGATATTCGTCCTTACTGTCTTTTTCTGTGCAGATCCTAGGGCAGTTCTAATAGAGGTAGTAACAACCAAAGTCTTTACAAATTAAGTGAAAATCTCCGAGCTTTTCGAGCCACATTGAAGAGTTATTCAATGAACTGGGGAACTAAATACTAAACTCGTCAGTAGACTTACTGTGACATGGACTGTGCAGAAGGCTGCACTCAAAGCGCAGCAATACGTGGCACAGGTGACGGCTTACCTGTAATGAAGAGAGAACATTGGAATTACTGAACTGTACAAAATATTAGAAACAAAAAAAAAATCAATGCCATATTCTCTACACACAACCTCGACAGTTTCACACGCATTGTGGACACTGGGTTTTCAATACGGTCCGGACTTTCATATTTCCTGAAGCCAAGCTCATGAAACTACAATAGTAATATGCGTTACAAGAGCGGTATGTTGAAGTTTTCATGTTCGAGGAAAAGTTTGAAAAAGCGAAACGTAGTTGAGCTTTTTTAATTTCCGAGAACATGAAAACAAACGTACCACTCGTGTATCGTACATTATTTTGTGCGAAGATCGTTTATTACATACCTGAAAGAGGAATTTCTAATTAGTTGCAATGAAGTCTCCATCTTGGTTTCTGTTCAATGACGGCAAATTTGCAAAACAAAAATATCTATCTTCAACATTGTTGCTTTAATAATACATTATGCAACGAGCCTATAATGAAGGTAATTAAGAAGCGAGTATTGATATTTATGAAACGAGCGCAAGCGAGTTTCATAATTTTCATACGAGCTTCTTAATTACCATTATAGGCGAGTTTCATACGACTTTTTATGCTCGACCATATTTCTAACTTGATATTATTAATTTTCTTTGTATCTGACCTTGGCCAATGTCCCGTATATTGTGAGATGTGCGCAGACGCGAAAGTATTGATTTTTTCCGAGGAACAGATGTCCACATTGACCTTGCTAGGCCATAAGAGAGATAAGATTGAAATAAAATTAGACATTGAAAAACGAGATGACAAATTGAATTTATTTGAATATTATTTACAATTAACGCTAATTATTATAGTAACAGAACATAACCTTCTGCGACAGTATTGGATTTCCAGCCTCCGTGACTTTTCGCTAATTCTCTTTCGATTGCATATCCGAGAATAATCGATACTTGCGGTTTTATAACGGTAGAAAGCTGACCTGTCATTGGCTGAACAGTTGTAACCTGAGTCGTCATTGGCTGAAAGACCTGACCTTTAATGAGTAGGTGTACTTTAGTGACATGCATTAAAGGTCTGCTACCAGCTGTACAATTACTACATTTCGGCATGGTCGAGCATAAAATGTTTTCTGTGTTTACTATACTTTTACTATACTCCAGCAGGCCGTGATATACGTCTGTCTTTTTTTTCCCCCAGTCTATGATGAGTCTGGAATCTTGTTGATTTTTTCACGGCTTCCTTAATGTTACTTGCATCACGAATGCAGTAACTTTAGTGGAGTTGTAGAGTTTACTTAATTTTTGCAAATATTTAAAAAAAAATAATTAACAGTGCAATTTAGGTGAAATTGCAGTCATAAGTTTCCAATTTATAATTATTACTATATTGAACGTCTCTAAACATAATATGTTAAAAGCCTAAAGCAGTAAAATCAATATGTCACTTAAGCGGTAAGAAGAGGGAAATTGTTATGTGTGTTAGGTTGGGAATACTGAATGTGGAATTTTAGACTTTACGCGGATTGGTTTTGTGCGGAAACCAAGCAAATACGCACGATCTCGCACAAAATACTTGTGCGATACTTTTGGTGCTTACACAAATCTTAACCTATTTTAACACTTACGGAACACTTATTTATTTCCAAAACGTTTTGCAGCACTAAATACTTTCAATAAACACAAAATAAGCAGCAGTACAGAAAACACAAACACAACAAAGGGAAATGTTAAACAACATACAGTCTGTAACAAAATCATTTTATTAACAACCGAGCTAGTTGGCTCAGACGGTAGCATTTGAGATTCGCATTTGAGAGGTCCAGGGTTCAAACCTCGTGGCCGAACAATCTGACTGGGCTTTTTCATGGTTTCTCTCAGTCACAAAGACAAATGCCGAATTGAAAATTTACCATGATTCATCACCGCCTCAATCAAAATCTATGATCAGTGACATGAACACAAGCCATCTACAACATACAATAAAAACAGTAACTCAACAATAGTAAAAACGATCTACTGGTATATACCCACAGATCTTCAAAACGTGATATGACCACAGATGTTAAAGCGTGTATAAATTAACTTGACAAAAAATAGCCTAATTAAATATTCATGACACAAACTTACATGACATTAATAATAATAATAATAATAATAATAATAATAATCATAATCAGTAATTTATAATTGCTAATATTGTTACGGAGAAAGTTACACAACGTAGAACTGCACGCATTGTATTCTTCACCTGACATAATTAGGAACATTAAATCCAGACGTTTGAGATGGGCAGGGCATGTAGCACGTATGGGCGAATCCAGAAATGCATATAGAGTGTTAGTTGGGAGACCGGAGGGGAAAAGACCTTTAGGGAGGCCCAGACGTAGATGGGAAGATAATATTAAAATGGATTTGAGGGAGGTGGGATATGATGATAGAGACTGGATTAATCTTGCTCAGGATAGGGACCAATGGCGGGCTTATGTGAGGGTGGCAATGAACCTACGGGTTCCTTAAAAGACAGTAAGTAAGTAAGTAATACACGTAAATGATTTGGAAAGCAGTAAGCGATAGCTATAGACATATTGAAGCTCATATCTCCTTACTCCGACATAGCAGTTCCCAAGTTTCTTATCTCACTAGAACATAATCTATTTCCTGTTTAATTTTTGCAAGTCTTTACTGAAACACCCTGTATATTTATTGAATCGTTGTGAAACTCGTCAACCTATAATGAGGAAATATGTATCTACTTCGTGATATTTACTCCACAAGAATCTTACTCCAGCTGATATATCAACTACAATAACTCTCTTATGGTTGTGAACAAGAAAATGGATAGCAGACATTTTGAATCCTACACAAGTTTTTATCTAAGATAAATCTAGCATCTTAGCACAATATTCTCCTGTGGGATTCGGAAGCACCGGAGCTGGCTGGCAACAAGAATAGACGACGGGAAGGCAGTAAAGTGTGAGATAAACTGTGGAGGTTAGAGAGGAGGCCGCTTGCAGTTCTGAGGCTTACAACTTTTCGAGAAGCGTGCACAGTTACTTTCCACACAGAAAGCCCATTTTTTGTGTTGTCTCTAAGACGTACGTGAGGGATATAATTAGCTTGAACAAGAATGCGGTTGGCAACACTCCTCCTCCCTTACGCTTGCCAATAGGAAGGACCGGCGTAGTGTCGACTGACAGTCAGTGCCACCCTGCCACATTAACACCTGGCAGACAAAATGCACTACTCTTCGGATTACAGATTCGCTATGGTAAATACGTTACGCCTCCCTTTGCCAAAATTTATGGCTAAATCGAGCGACCCAAATTGTGTGTATGAAATTGGCACGTGTGGTTACGTCTTTATTTATTGTTATACGCAGGGGAGGCGCCAGGGGGTGCGAGGGTGGGCTTGCGCACCCCTTGTTAGAACCTCCACACCCCCTTCAGCATCCATTCCAAATAACCTGTCAAGTAATCTTAGTATTAAAGCGTTTAATCATGTAATAATGATGATGATGATAATAATAATAATAATAATAATAATAATAATTTATTTATTTAATCTGGCAGAGCTAAGGCCAGTAGGCCTTCTCTTCCGCCCAGCCAGACCCTAATTCTAATTGAATGCAATTGATTATATAGTTATTACCAGGCTTCGAGACTTCGGACCCGATAGAGCAGTTCAGTGGGAAATCCGCTTAACGGCGTACTGAGTATAGTGGTAAAGCGTACAGTGGGTGGGGGTACTGTAGAATGAATGCCAACAAATACGCAAAGGAAAACGCTCTGGATTTGAAGGTTCTGACGAATATTTGGTTTTCATACAAACTGTGTCTGAAACTATTACACGTTTAGAAAAATTCAGAGCAAGAGATGCCGGAAGCCTTCAAATTAATTGAGAAAATGATGCAGAGAATTAATGAGACTCAAGTACACAGGTTACTGAACGTGTAAAACAGAAGTGGAAATCAATTTTATGTAAAAATAACGGATATGGAACATTGTGTACTATAAACAGCAAATTAGTGGACATAGAGTCACCCGAGAATAAAGGACTGTCTCTTAGAGACTGCAATGATGTCAGGTTTTTCTTTCGTTTTGCTCCTATCACGTCATGCGACGTAGAGCGCAGCTTTCTACAGTACAAACTTTGGCAGATAACCGAAAAAGATTTACGTTTGAGACACTGAAAATGTATCTCGTAGTACAGTGCAATTCGGTACTGTAACTGCACTTCCTAAAGACGACCAATAGGATAGATGAAAAAATTAAAATTGCTAAATGCTTATTTCCACCATTAACACTGTGTATAATTAAACACAAATGCTTATAAAAGACAGGAGAATAAATGCTTTTCACATTCTTTTGACATTATCATTGTGTAATGTATATTTACTTTTAGACTGTACATATGTATGTTTCCCAATACTACCGTACTCTACTCTAAATAGGAACGTTGTTACCTCAACACATCTCTACCTTTCACTACCTGCAGCGAGTCAACAACCTATAGTACAAGCACAGTAAACTTATTGTATCGGGTCCAAAGTCTCGAAGCCTGGTTATTACATTTATATCTAGGCCATAAAACAACATGAAAGTAAATAATGAAAGTTGGATAAGTAATGTTAGTGTGACAATAATAAACATTGGTAAGAAATAGTTACAATAATAATAATAATAATAATAATAATAATAATAATAATAATAATAGTAATAATGAAATAATTTAGATATTTACCTGTGATATATATAAAACCATTAAACATTGAGGAACCTGAAACAGCTATTATTGTTAACAAGAATTGTTAGAAAAATATTTCGTTAGCCTATTCTTAAATTGGTTTGATGTCTGACAGTCCCTGACATTACTCGGTAGGAAATTCCAAAGCCGAGGAACAGCCACAGTGAAAGAAGATGAATATGAGGATGTTCGGTGGGAGGGAATGGATAATATTGAGGAGTGTTGTGATCATGTGTCTAGGTTATGATGGGTGGATAGATTTTGAAAACGAGACGCAAGATAGACAGGAGTGGAGAAATGCAATATGTGAAAGAGAAGGGAAAGACAGTGGATTTTCCTATGGTCTTCTAGACGGAGCCAGGACAACATTTGCAGGGATGATGTTACGTGATCAGCCCGGCGAATATTGCAGACGAAACGGACGCACGTATTATGAACACGCTGTAGTCTCTGCGCCGAAGTAACGCTTAGGTCAGTAAGCAGAATATCACAGTAATCGAAGGGGGTATCACGAGTGTTTGCACTAGCATTTGTTTCATGGAAAATGGTAGAAAATTCTTCAATCGCCTAAACGAGTGGATTAATGAGAATACTTTTTTGCAGGTTTCTGCAACTTGAATGTTCCAATTTAAACTTTTATCTATATAAATACCTAGATTCTTTACTGATTCACTGAACGGAATTTCGGTGCCATGTATTTTAATCGGGGACAATGTATAGACTGATAATTAAATTAATTGTAATTTTAAGTCAGGAGAAATTCCTTCAAAGCACAATTAAATGTCATCGATCTGGGCCGGGATCGAACCCGAAACCTCGGGCACAGAAGGCCAGCACTGTACCGACTGTGCTACCCAGGCCGACTTAAGGATTTAATAGGGATATGTTTCAAGAAAAGAAAATTGTTCTGAAATGTAATAAATTGCGTTTGAAATAAGAGTTTTGTGGTAATGGAAGTACAAACGTTCTGGTTTATAGTGAAGGAAAGCAATGTAGGGACATAAAACACACGACACGATGAAAATGTAAAGAACGAAAAAATTGTATTAATTCAATAACCACTGGAATACAGTGAAGCAAAAAAAATAATAATGAAATAGATACAAAATTCCTATATTGTAACTTCGTTTCCACGTCAGCCATTACACTGGCAACATCACTAAAAAATCACCAGGCTTTGAAGATCCTGCAGAGATTCGTAAAAACTAAACTAACCTAACCTGTTACAGATTCGTACGAGTATATACATAACAAAACCTAAACTAATTTAACCTATCAAAGATTCGTATATATAAGACATAACAAAAACCTAAACTAACCTAACCTATAAAAGATTCGTATTTATAAGACATAACAAAAACCTTAACTAACCTAACCTATAAAAGATTCGTATTTATAAGACATAACAAAAACCTTAACTAACCTAACCTATAAAAGATTCGTATTTATAAGACATAACAAAAACCTAAACTAACCTAACCTATAAAAGATTCGTATTTATAAGACATAACAAAAACCTTAACTAACCTGATCTAACCTATCACAGATTCGTATACAAAAGGCATAAAAGAGTAAACTAACCTAACCTAACCTGTTACAGAATATCAAAAGCCTAAACTAACTTAATTTAAGCACGTACGGTCAGAAGACCCGTGCATTGGATTTAAGAGAAAATTGTGATAATATAACATCTTTATGTATAATATTATTCAATAAATCCAATAAACCTAATTTAACCTGTCAGATTCGTACATACAAGACATAACAAAAGCTTAAACTAATTTAACTTAACCTGTCACAGATTCGTATATGCAAGGCATAGAGTATACAGTAGCGTGGAACTTTCGTAATGTCACCAAAGTTATGTTGGTATTGCAGAGGAAACAGCTGAAGATGTGGAAGCGAAGTGGGAAGGGAACTAACTAAGCGCTCGTTTAACCAAGAGATGTTTTCAGGCAGATTGTTACAAATCTTATGCTTGACTAGAATATAGACTAGTGTAGTGATTTATTATCCCATATTCGAATGAACTTTCGTCAACAGACACACTACATGCATGATGGCTCTCCCGCTCACTTTAATCTCGTTGCCCGTAGGCAACTAAATCTAATATCCCCTGGTTGGTGGATCAGCAGAGGTGGACCAATTTCCCAGCCTTCACGTTCACCAGATATAAACTCCTTGGATTTCTACTTGTGGAATCATTTAAAAGCACTGGTATATTGGTATCCGGTCGCAGACGTGATCACTCTCGGTAACCGAATTGTAGCAGGTCGTGAGACAATAAAGGCTGATTCACAATAAACCGAAAACGGAAACGATAACGAGAACTAGAACGGAAATATTGTTAAAATAAATGTATTTAAATGTGAGCATCCATAAGTAACTATTGTGAATGCTCACTATTGTGACAGCGACGTGAGAATCGAACTCACGACCAGCGTCCCGCATGAAAGCAGATCGCACAGGCTCCACGGAACATTGAGTGACGTCGCGCGGTGGAGAGAAGAGAGAGGGTGTATTACGTCACGCGACGAGTTTGCGCGCGCATCTGGTGCTGGTAGAGAGGAGAGGGCCCTAGATTTCTCTGGAATGCCATCTCTAGAGACGGGTGGAACCTTCGAGGCTACGTCGCTGTAGTTATAAATTACGGTCGCGAAGGAACGACAGCAGTTTCAGAGTTTTCAGTTATTCAGTCAGTGAGAAAGCCAGAGCAAGCAAGCCAGTCAAGCCAACCGGAGTTCGACTCGAGTGTGCGTCCGCATCTGCGTCAGCATCCGAAGGCCTGAGTTCGAGTGCAGTGGATCGCAGTTGGAGGGACCTCAGTTCGAGTGCAGTGGACCGCAGTTGGAGGGACCCGAGTTCGAGTACAGTGAACTGTCTCTGAAGGCCTGTGGTTCGCGATACTGTGGACTCGAGTGACTGAGATAGAAGAACTGTGAACTGAGAACTGATAGTTCTGATTTGTAAATAGTGCTTTGTAAATATTAGTTCATTGTTGTTCGTACTAGTCCAAGTAAATTGTCATTGTCGTCGGTGGAGTGCTATAACGAATACTGTGTTGAGTGAAAATCCAATTGTTGACGAGAGCGTTAAGGTGAATTGTAGAAAGGAATTATTGTTGTGACGAATAAATTACATTGTTGTTACTAAATAAAATTCACACTATTAAATAGCCTACATTTATTTTAACAATATTTCCGTTCTCGTTGTCGTTTCCGTTCCCGGTTTATTGTGAACCAGCCTTAAGAATCACGCCAGATATTTTATAATTTAGAGATGCAGAAATACAGTATATCACTTTAAGCATAATTTCTAATTCTTGAATTTACTTTAAAGATAAATTTAGGTATGGGGAGACTGTTGTACCTTTAAACAGTTCTCACATTTTATTTTATTTTTTTAACTTTGGGAAATGAAATTTTTTAATGATAAAATGCTTGAAATAATTATTGAAGATTCCTTTACAACTTCTTGTATGTATTTTCCTGTTTCACAGATCTATTAAGGATGGAAAAAATAAAATAAAGGGATATGTAATGTGTTCGAAGGTACAACAGGATCATGTACCTTGGAACATACACTCTTGTAAGTTGGAACATATGGAATATATGTGGAAATATAGCTGTAAAAACTGACAATCATATTTAAAATGTATTTGCCATCATAAACCAGAGCACGCTTCTCTGATTGAGATTTTATTCCTGGAGGAGCAATAACTGCTTCTACAGCTTTCTTCAAGACATCCGGATCAATTGGGAATCTCTTAACTCCAGACTTACTTTGTGACATGATCTTAAAATAAAAAAAAAAAAACAAAAAACCGATAGTATCGTGTATCTTGGAACATCTTCCATGGTACAAGGTGTTTTGTGTTTAAAGGTACAAGATGGTGCACGTTTAAACTAATATGGCTCCCAAAGCTAGAGATTCGAATAAATCATGGAAATTAAAATATGTTATTACTCACCAGATGATAGCGAACACACTGTGCTTGATTGACAATAACAAATACAATTTGGTTTTGTGTTAGAAAACATATTTCAATGAACGAAATGTTTATTTTTGGTGCTAAAGAAAATTCGTTTGTCCACAGAAGTCACACTTTCCAATAAATCAAACTGAAATTACAACCAGAGCTACTGAGCGGTTTTCTATACAATCTACTTCAGTTTGAGTCCTCTAGGTAGCAGCAAAAATTAAAAAACAAAAAATGTTCAAAGGTACTGTACAACAGTCTCCCCTATCTTTTTCAGTGGTTAATTCCGTTTGTTGTAAAATTATGACAGATCAGTGATGACAGTGTCGCCTATTGAGAGCTAGTGAAACTATTTCAAAATTTATACATTTATATAATCTTTGGTTTTGACATATCCCGTTTCCGTTTACGATCAGAAAGATGTAGGTCAGGTATCTCGTTATTTTGGCATTCTATAAAATGTGCATGCAAACTAAAAGCAGAAATCTGTTCGTACTCCTCGTACACACGTTATCTTGACACCCTGTATAAAATGTGCATGCCAACGAAATGCAAAAATCTCGCCGTCCTTGTCGTGTACATATTCTATAAGCAAGAGATGGCCATGCGTTCCAAACTGTGGGCAACATCTGCCAAATAACCGCAGTCGAAGAGGTTGCTTTCCAAACTGTCTAATTACTCTCACAACTCTCTCACTTTTACACCATCTCTCTCTCTCGCTCATCGTAATTTACTGTCTGAGGTTACAGAGTTTTATTGACACCGCTGCGGACTACAGGTCGTATATTCGGCTGTGACATCACATGTCATCGCCAGCCAACACATACATTGTATTCATAAATGATGCATTGATCGAGATTGCCTATCACTGGGAGGGGGGGAGCTTATTGACGCCCTTCGAGTTGATTTAGCGGGTAAAAATATAAACACGGCGAAACATGGAAAAACTTTCAAAGAGCCGTAAACATGTCTATAGAAATCATCTTTTCACACATTGCTGGAAAATCAGACAATAGTAATATGCGTTACAAGAGCGGTATGTTGAAGTTTTCATGTTCGAGGAAAAGTTTGAAAAAGCGAAACGTAGTTGAGCTTTTTTAATTTCCGAGAATTGAAAGAAAACATATCGCTCGTGTATCGTACATTATTTTGTGCGAGATCTTGCGTATTTGCTTGTTTTCCGCACAGAACCAATACGCGGTAAGTGTGAAATACCACATTCAGTATTCCCAACGTAACACACACAACAATTTCCCTCTTCTTACCGCTTAAGCGCGACATTCATTTTACTGCTTTAGGCTTTTAACATATTATTTTTAGAGACGTTTAACATAGTAATAATTATAAATTGGAAACTTACCACTGCAATTTCACCTAAATTGCACTGTTAATTATTGTTTTTAAATAGGCCTATTTGCAAAAATTAAGTAAAGTCTACTACTTCATGAAACTTATTGCATTCCTGATACAAGTAACATTAAGGAAGCCGTGAAAAAATCAACAAGATTCCAGATGCCGATGTTATTATTGCAATATGTTATATAAATAATATTGTTAAAATATTAAAACGAAAAATAAATCATTACATAACCTTACCATTTGTTTTAAGTTCGCATTTACAGACTCGGGGGGGGGGGAAGACAGACGTATATCACGGCCTACTGGAGTATAGTAAACACAGAAAACATTTTACAGCAACAATGTTGAAGAAAGATATTTTGGTGTTCCGAAGTTGCCGTCATTAAACAGAAACCAACATGGAGATTTCATTGCAACTAATTAGAA
Organism: Periplaneta americana; assembly: GCF_040183065.1. Classification (NCBI taxonomy): domain Eukaryota; kingdom Metazoa; phylum Arthropoda; class Insecta; order Blattodea; family Blattidae; genus Periplaneta; species Periplaneta americana. Next base: position 180,312,530 of record NC_091122.1, read on the forward strand.
ATTCGTCTTTCAGGTATGTAATAAACGATCTTCGCACAAAATAATGTACGATACACGAGCGGTATGTTTGTTTACATGTTCTCGGAAATTAAAAAAAGCTCAACTACGTTTCGCTTTTTCATTCTTTTCCTCGAACATGAAAACGTCAACATACCGCTCGTGTATCGTACATTATTTTGTGCGAAGATCGTTTATTACATACCTGAAAGAGGAATTTCTAATTAGTTGCAATGAACTCTCCATGTTGGTTTCTGTGCAATGACGGCAAATTTGTAAAATAAAAATATCTATCTTCAACATTGTTGCTTTAAAATGTTTTCTGTATTTACTATACTCCAGCAGGCCGTGATATACGTCTGTATTTTTTTTCCCCCAGTCCATAAATGCGAACTTAAAACAAACGGTAAGGTTATGTAATGATTTATTTTTCATTTTAATATTTTAACAATATTATTTATGTAACATATTGCAGTAATAACATCGGCATCTGTAATCATGTTGATTTTTTCACGGCTTCCTTAATGTTACTTGCATCACGAATCCAGTAACTTTACTGGAGAAGTAGAGTTTACTTAATTTTTGCAAATATTTAAAAACAATAATTAACAGTGCAATTTAGGTGAAATTGCAGTGGTAAGTTTCCAATTTATAATTATTACTATATTGAACGTCTCTAAAAATAATATGTTAGAAGCCTAAAGCAGTAAAAATCAATATGTCACTTAAGCGGTAAAAAGAGGGAAATTATGTTTGTTAGGTTGGGAATACTGAATGTGAAATTTTATACTTCCCGCGGATTGGTTTTGTGCGGAAACCAAGCAAATACGCACGATCTCGCACAAATGCATTTACATATGAAGATATTATTACAAAAACAACCCTTGTCAAAATAGCTGTTTTTCAGGAAAATAAAAAAAAAATAAATAGAACAACACATGTCAGCTGTTTCCGTACAACTAGTGTTTATCCTTGTGGCTATTGCACCTGATATGTGTCATTTTTAGAGTCTATAAACATTTGAAGTAGTAAAAAATGTGTCCTTAACTCATTGACTAGGGCTGTTTTTGTAATAATGTCTTCATATGTATTCCGTATTTATTAGTACTATAGAAATAGAACATAGTGCAAATTTAGCTCAAGATATAACAATGAAGTCATACAAGAATTGGCAAACCATAGTAATGTAAATATTGAGATTTTAAGAGATAAATAAAATTCATTCATAGTTTTCTGTCAACGACAAGTCTTTCACTACAAACACAGCATTCTCCAATCTTTCTAATTTTCTGCCTTCCTCTTAGCCTCCGCATACGATCCATATACCTTAATGTCGTCTATCATCTGATATCTTCTTCTGCCCCGAACTCTTCTCCCGTTCACCATTTCTTCCAGTGCATCCTTCAATAGGCAGTTTCTTCTCAGCCAGTGACTTAACCAATTCTTTTTCCTCTTCCTCATCAGTTTCAGCATTATTCTTTCTTCACTCACGTTTCTAGCAAAGCTTCATTTCTTATCCTGTCTGTCCACTTCACACGCTCCGTTCTTCTCCATATCCACATTTCAAATGCTTCTAGTCATTTCTCTTCACTTCATCGTAATGCCCGTACAATACATATCCCATACTAATTTCTTCCTTAGTTCTTTTTTCAGAGGTCCGCAGAAGATGCTCCTTTTTCTATTAAAAGCTCCCTTTTCCATTGCTATCCTCCTTTTGACTTCCTGGCAGCAGCTCATGTTACTGCTTATAGTACACCCCAAGTATTTGAAGCTGTCCACTTGTTCTACTGCCTCATTTAGAATTCGCACGTTTACCTGCTTTATTTTTCTTGCGATAACCATTGTATTCGTCTTGTTTCATTTATCTTCATCACATAATGTTCACAGCTGTCACTTAACTTCAGTAGCATATCCCTTAGTATCATCTCCTCTTCTGCTAACAAAGCCATATCATCAGCAAATCTTACATACTTTATTCTTCTTCCTCCTACTATCACTCCTCCCATGTTCTGAAAACAGTTCTTCACTAAATCCTCCAAGTAGTTGTTGAACAGGGTAGGTGATAAAGGACATCCTCGACGTACTCCTCTCCCTATTTCACTTCCTTCTGACATTTCTTCTCCTATCCTGACTTTGGCTCGTTTCATATAAAGATTACTGAACAGTCTTCTTTCTTTCAAATCCACATGTATTTTATTTATAATCCCCATCATTTTATTCCAGTCCACTCTGTCAAAAGCCTTTTCTATGTCCACAAATACTACATACACTTCTTTATTCTTCTCTAGGTATCTTTCTCCGATTGTTCGTAGCAGTCCAATTGCATCTCTCGTACCTTTTCTCTTCCTGAAGCCAAATTGCTCTTCTTCCAACTGTTCTTCCATCTTAGAATATAAACGTCGATTCAGTATTCGCAGAAGAATCTTCGCCGAGTGCGATATTAGGCTGAAAGTCCTGAACTCCTTACATTTATCAAATTAAATGTAGTTGATTAATTGGACATAATAGCACGATAACGCTTACCACAATAGGCTTATGTTGTGTAAAACATGTTTGTAGATAGTTGGGTCCATTGTAGGGCTGCCGCTAGTAACAAATTTGTAACAATTCGTTAATTTTAACTCTTAGTCTCCTGACATAAGAAAAAATTAAAATAAATCCGTTTTCTGTACTCAATGTTGTTTGGATATGAATTCTGAGCATACAATACTTTTTTCAGAATTTTATTTCCAAATTTTTTTTTAACAAAGGTGGTGCTTTTAAGTACCCTTAGTCTCTTTGATGGATTTTATTTATCAAGTTGCACGTAATTTCTGGCAGTTTGTTATTCTTCCAGTAAGCAAAATAAATCACGATACTTCCATGTACCATCAGCCAACTAAGGGTTAACTTAATGGAAATAAAAATTATTGAAATAAAAAACAAACCCAATAATAACTCTAAGAAAGAGCAATAAAATTTTATTTTGAAATATCTTCTTGTAGTTAGATTTATATGTTTGTTTTTGTTTCCTGTAAATTTATTTTGATATACGAATAACCTATAAATTAGAAACAAAAACCGAATAAAACTAGGAAAAAAAAATTATATTCAGAAATATTTTCTTGTAGGTAGATCTATATGATTTCATATTTCATGTAAGTTTATTTTCATGAAAATAACAATAAAATAATAGATCTAAACAAATAAAACTACAAAGAAGAAAATAAAAATTGTATTCCGAAACTGTTATAGAGTTCAAAAACACTTTCATTTCGCTTATGACGTCATTTTTACATATCAATAGCAATACAGCACTAATAAATAACGATACTATTCTAGGGTTAAAACTACACATACAACATTAACCTATTGCTCGTGGAAATACAGTGTGTGTCCTGATTTCACTTGGAAAAATTAAAATTAAAATGGGGAGAATATTGTTATCCCGTTTATGCTTTTAAATGCAGCTTATCAGACACCGCTGATAATATGCGTTATTTAGTACCCATTCCGTGTAATTCTGGTGTACTCAGTAACATATGGGTCACGTGTTCCATCTGCTAGAGCGCCGAGGTTCGTGCAGTCGATGGTATTTCTCCACTCAGAGTTATTACGGTAAACTATCTTTTCAACACATAAATCTCCAGTGCTGACCTATGACGTAGGAAACGCGTCACTCGTAACGATCCTGGCATCAAAGATGAGATGAGACCCGATAGCGTAATGCATCTGCTAGATCTAACACTCTATCGGATTCGCGTAATACCATCTGCCTCATCATATCTAATATTCATATAATTTATCTCGCAAAGTAACACACAATATTAAGGATGCAAGGAAATCCATTCTGTGCCATATCGGGCTCATATATGCCGTCCCCCATTAGCGCTCATGTTTGCCCTTTTAATGGGTTTGTCTGTAGCGGCGTGTCGCCCGGCAGAACCGTATGGCGGCATAAATAGTGGCCAATTGCTGTAAGAGGGAAGATAATCCAAACACACATGGAGATTAATACGTGGCTGTTGAGAGATATCTAGATGCTACTCGAATTCAAGCTGACGAATCCAGACCAATTCTATAGGCTACAGATAGGTTGAGGTGAGGTATATTTTATCTGAGATTGTTCATAGTTAGGCCTATACCAACCCTCGCAAATTAGGTGCTCTACAATTTCATGCTAATTATAGACATCTGTGACGTAGTGCAGAGGGCGGCCACTAGAGGGAACCCAAGAGTTGGAACTCAGAGACAGTTCTGTCCGACGTCGGGGTTGTATCCGGTGTGGCTTAGTGGATAAAGCATCAGCACGTAGAGCTGAAAACCCGGGTTCAAATCCCGGAGCCGGAGAGAATTTTTCTCCGTTCCATCACTCTTTCATCGTATTTCATGCTAATTGTCTGAGATTTTTTTTGACCCGAAGAACATTTGTTGTAAATAATTACGATATTTTACGCTCGACCATGCCGAAATGTAGTAATTATACACCTGGTAGTAGCCCTTTAATGCACCTCATTAAAGTACACCTATTCATTATACTTCAGTTGTTCAGCCAATGAGAAATCACCATTGTACCATTATAAAATCGCAAGTATCGATTATTCTCGGATATGCAATCGAAAGACAATTAGCGAAACGTCACGGACGCTGGAAATCCAATACTATCGCAGAAGGTTATGTTCTGTTACTATAATAATTAGCGTTAATTGTAAATAATATTCAAATAAATTCAATTTGTCATCTCGTTTTCCAATTCTAAATCAATTTCCAGGTTATATCAATATTAATGTTCATTTTATTCTCTAGATTATATCAAGGTCAATGACACTCGTCCCTCTCAAAAAGTCAATACTTTGACGTCTGCGCACATCTCACAATTTAGAAGGTCAGTTCCGCTCTTCACTTAGATAACCATAACATGAATACTTGTGAATAATTTCAAGTTAGAAATATGGTCGAGCATAAAAAGTCCTATGAAACTTGCCTATAATGGTAATTAAGACGCTCGTATGAAAATTATGAAACTCGCTTGCGCTCGTTTCATAAACAAACATGTTCGCGTCTTAATTACTACCATTATAGGCTCGTTGCATAATGAACTATTATAGCTTAATCTATTTTTATACAAGGGTGTTTCACGAAGATATACCGTCCCTTACGGAGCATATTTCCGAAGACATTCTAAGCAAAAAATGTCATATAAACTTTTATCCTAATCTCAATATTTTCAAAGTTACAAGGTGCTTTCCAACCCCTCATTTAGATCAAAGTTACATTAATTTGAAGCCGTTAGTAAAATAATTTTTTTCTTTAGTTTTAAGGGTAAAAAATATTACAAATAGAGAATTAACTATTCACAAGTGCTAAAGCAAAGATGTGCACTATCACCTTTAATTTTTAACTTTGTTCTAGAATATGCCATTAGGAAAGTTCAGGATAACAGAGAAGGTTTGGAATTGAACGGGTTACATCAGTTTCTTGTCTATGCGGATGACGTGAATATGTTAAGAGAAAATCCACAAACGATTAGGGAAAACACGGGAATTTTACTGGAAGTAAGTAAAGCGATAGGTTTGAAGTACATCCCGAAAAGGCAAAGTATATGATTATGTCTCGTGACCAGAATATTGTACGAAGTGGAAATATAAAAATTGGAGATTAAAGGCCCATTCACAATGAAAATTAAACGTAACCGTAACATAAACACAGAAGTTTGCGGCCAGGCTACCAAATGGGATCATTCACAATGATTCACATAAGCATTGACATAAACATTACCGTAAGACGTTAACATGAAAGTTTGCAAGCTCCAAACTTTCATGCTTATGCTTACATGATTTGGAAACAGTACACAATCGTGGAGCGCTGATGTATACGACAGAATGTGAGGAAATGGCGTCGTTGTTATGTTTCCATGGTTACCAAGTATGTTTGCGGTTATGTTTATGTCCGCATCGTGAATGATGGTATGACTTCTTGATTTTATCATAACGTTTAAATTCTTAAGTTAACGCTTACGTTATGTTTAATTTTCATTGTGAATGAGCCTTTATTCTTCGAAGAGGTGGAAAAATTCAAATATCTTGGAGCAACAGTAACAAATATAAATGACACTCGAGAGGAAATTAAACGCAGAATAAATATGGGAAATGCCTGTTACTATTCGGTTGAGAAGTTTTTGTCAAAAAATCTGGAAGTAAAAATTTATTCAACAGTTATATTACCGGTTGTTCTGTATGGTTGTGAAACTTGGACTGTCACTTTGAGAGAGTAACAGAGATTAAGGGTGTTGGAGAATAAGGTTCTTAGGAAAATATTTGGGGCTAAGAGGGATGAAGTTACAGGAGAATGGAGAAAGTTACACAACACAGAACTGCACGCATTGTATTCTTCACCTGATATAATTAGGAACATTAAGTCCAGACGTTTGAGATGGGCAGGGCATGTAGCACGTATGGGCGAATCCAAAAATGCATATAGAGTGTTAGTTGGGAGGCCGAAGGGAAAAAGACCTTTGGGAAGTCCGAGACGTAGATGGGAATATAATATTAAAATGGATTTGAGGGAGGTGGGATATGATGGTAGAGACTGGATTAATCTTGCACAGGATAGGGACGGATGGCGGGCTTATGTGAGGGCGGCAATGGACCTTCCGGGTTCTTTAAAAGCCAGTAAGTAAGTAGAGTCAAAGAAGACCCCAGGAAAGTGCCGAGGATTAAAAATAACATAGGCTATTTACTATTTACAGTTTTATTGACTTCGGTATAGGAAGATGGGAAAATCTTTAGTGCATAAAATAAATAGGTCAAACCTAAATGCATGCCATTTGCATACGATCAGTTTTCTTTAGTAATAAATGTTCAGGTCTTAATAACATGTGTCACATGACATAATACTGGTACGAATGTGCGTCTGGTGATCGATACCAGGGCACTTCTCAAGGGATATACGCTGCGAACATAGCCTTGAGCAAGTCTATGTGTGGTGTGCATCCCCAGGCAATACAGGTCATGCCAGCAAGAATTTAAATTACCCCTGTCATTGCAACCTGACAGAAGGGTCTAAGACTCTCTTAACATTGATATTTCACACGTCCGTGGTTCCAATCCGATATCGGATGCCTGTAATAGTGTTCCTCAATGTTTCCAAAGTCTTTAAGTATTTCCTTTCCAAACAGGAAGTACAGATAGTCTACTGTTATTGTATTTCTCAAGAAAGGAAAGTTTAATAAGTGGGTCATTCAATTAAATTACTGGCAACAATGTTTGTATGTGGCGCTATCAGCGGTAAATAACGCAAGCTGATAGCAATGAGAAAGAAGAGCATCTGTTGTGTGTTTATTTTATTGGGTTATTTTACAACGCTGTATCAACATCTAGGTTATTTAGCGTCTGAATGATATGAAGGTGATAATGCCGGTGAAATGAGTCCGGGGTCCAGCACCGAAAGTTACCCAGCATTTGCTCGTATTGGGTTGAGGAAGGACCCCGGAAAAAACCTCAACCAGGTAACTTGCCCCGACCGGGATTCGAACCCGGGCCACCTGGTTTCACAGCCAGACGCGCTGACCGTTACTCCACAGGTGTGGACTGTGATGTGTGCTATCTGTGAGTTTGAGTGTCTGTAGTGCTCTAAAATGTTAGCAAATAAGAACAGAGATGCTTGATTAAAATTCAGATTGAAAGAGGCAAGAATGCTCGACAATGCCATACAGCATTACTGGAAGCTTGTGGCATAGATACTTCACCATATCGTGCCGTGGCTAGGTGGGCACATGCATTTCGCAGCGGGAGAGAAGAAAATTACAAGTTATGGTTTATTTAACGACGCTCGCAACTGCAGAGGTTATATCAGCGTCGCCGGATGTGCCGGAATTTTGTCCCGCAGGAGTTCTTTTACATGCCAGTAAATCTACTGACATGAGCCTATCGCATTTAAGCACACTTAAATGCCATCGACCTGGCCCGGGATCGAACTCGCAACCTTGGGCATAGAAGGCCAGCGCTGTACCAACTCGCCAACCAGGTCGACGGGAGAGAAGATGTTCATCAAAAACGTGGAGCTGGAAGACCGCAATCGGCAAGTGATGATGTGCAAGTGAACGCTGTAAGAACACTGCTGGAAGAACGCCGTTCTTGGACTTGTATTGAACTAGCAGGGGAAGTTGTAATTGCTTCTGGTACGATTCTTCACATACTTAAGAAGAAGTTAAAGATGAGGAAACTCTGCTCTCGGTGGGTTCCATACAATCTTAAAGAGGAAAACTTGCGGCAGAGAATGGAAACAGCGAGATTGTACTTAGAACGCTATGGACGTGAAGGCGAGCGTTTCCTTCGACTTTAGATGAAACCTGGGTTCGATACTACCAACTAAAATCGAAAAGACAATCAAATGAGTGGCGGCACAGTGATTCCCCACCGACAAAAACTATCGCCAAGAACAACATCCACGTAAAGTCATGTTTATTGTCACTCATTCAGTTCCTGCGGGAATCATGTGAATGGTGCATAATACAGTTACTTTCTGGAACACCATTTACGACCAGCTGTGAGCCGTAAACGTCCAAATTTCCTGAATTTTCATCCTATTGTGCTACATGATGGTGATCGCTCTCACATAGCTGCCCCTGTGGATAATTTACTTCGCAGATGGATCTGGGAAATTCTAGAGCACCCTCCATACTCCCCAGATATGAGCCCATGTGATTTTGAAGTTTTCGTGAAAATGAAATTACCACTTAGAGGAGTTCGTTTTAGAACCAGACAGGCAATTATAGCAGCAGTAGAGCAATCAGTTATAAGATTATTTATTTATTTGTTTATTTGTTTGTTTATTTATTTATTTTTATTTGTTTCTTTATTTGTCTATTTATTTACTTATTTGTTTATTTATTTATTTTATATATATATATATATTTATTTGTTTATTTACTTATTTGTTTATTTATTTATTTTATTTATATATATATTTATTTATTTGTTTATTTATTTGTTTGTTTATTTATCTGTTTATTTATTTATTTGTTTATTTATTTCTTCATTTGTTAATTTATTTGTTTATTTATTTACTTTATTTATTTATTTGCATATATGTTTGTTTATTTACTTATTAATGTTTTATTTGTTTATTTGTTTGTTTATTTGATTGATTGATTTATTTATTTGTTTATTTATCTCTTATTTATTTATTTGTTTATTTATTTCTTCATTTGTTAATTTATTTGTTTATTTCTTTACTTCTTTATTTATTTATTTGTATATGTGTTTGTTTATTTACTTATTAATGTTTTATTTGTTTATTTGTTTGTTTATTTATTTGATTTATTTATTTATTTGATTGATTTATTTATTTGTTTATTTATTTCATTGATTGATTGATTTATTTATTTTATCTATCTATCTATCTATCTATCTATCTATCTATCTATCTATCTATCTATCTATCTATCTATCTATCTATCTATCTATCTATCTATCTATCTATCTATCTATCTATCTATCTATCTATCTATCTATCTATCTATCTACCTACCTACCTACCTACCTACCTACCGACCTACCTACCTATCTATCTATCTATCTATCTATCTATCTATCTATCTATCTATCTATCTATCTATCTATCTATCTATCTATCTATCTATCTATCTACCTACCTACCTACCTACCTACCTACCTACCTACCTACCTACCTACCTATCTATCTATCTATCTATCTATCTATCTATCTATCTATCTATCTATCTATCTATCTATCTATCTATCTATCTATCTATCTATCTATTTATTTATAGTTCACTTGATTTCCGTACTTTTTCAGTAACTGCTTAAGTTTTCAGTTGCCGCTGCATTATGGTATAACGGTGCCAATACTTGCATTTGGCTTCTTTTTTGAATCGTACGATTTCCATACTTCAGACCTATGGCGAATTCTCAGAACCTTTACTTGAACAGTGGTGCTGCTGCCTATAGAAATATCTTATATTACACTAATTTAGCTTCTACGTAGATCTTTAAGAGTGAAAATATTAAGAATAAATTTGCATGCTCAGGATGAGAATCGAACCCAGTGATTTGTAGCCCGCTTGACCACGAAGCCGTGTGTTATAGAATGTTATTTAAGTCAACTGTCCGAGAAGTTGGAAGCCAAACTAGTTCCACTTTTCGTGTAGGCTAGTTTTGTGATTAGAACGTAGGCTATCCTAATAAAAACACATGAAACAACTAAGTTTTTAATTACCTGTAGTTGTACACATCGCAAGGCTTTGAGAAGTCAAACTCTATAACCATTGCTTGAAGTTCAAAGCCTCTGAAAGTGTCTATAGAATAATCTGTTTTTGATTTCATGCAAAATTCTGAACTTTATTTTCTCGGCATTCATTTTGAGTAAGATAATATCATGGGCAATAGGATTTAATCAAACAATTGAACACCGCAATTACAAGTCACGGCCTGCTGTGATATACAGGGCCTCTTAAATCGTGTTAATCTTTTGTTTTTTCAGAAATCCGTATGTAGTGATTATTCCCTGTAATTTCTAAGACATTGCTTGTAATATTTTACCATTATCTGTTAGAGTTTTCGTTTTCGGAGACTAAGATGAAGGCAGAAAGGGAGAATTATTGGAGAATGCTGGGTTTGGAGTGAAGTGCCTGCCATCTGGTAGAAAAATATGAATGAATGAACATGTTTAGGTAACACTTTCCTTTATGAAAAACAATTCTACCAGACCATATTTTGCTAGAACAAAGAAAATCTATAACTTCTAAAGCATTATTTTCTACCTAAGACTAAGGTATTTAATAATGCTGAGGAACAATAATAATGATGGCAATTTTTTTTACAAATGTTGATAGATATCTATGAAGTTAATTGATTCTTGATAAAACTATTTAAATTACAGTAAAATGAATTACTGATACACGAGAAATCACTCGTTGGTCGACGAAACGATTGTTCCATTATACTTATTTGTAGAAAAACACTGAAAATATCAGTATAGAATTAGTTTATGGTTTTTATTCCAAATTAACCTACTCGTTGTTACTAGAAAGCAAACAAAATGAAATTACCTGAATAAACAGAATCGCGGAAAAAGCATTTTGTAATACTGAAAGCCAGAGAATAAAATTTACTGGTATCGATATCCAGATACTTGTTTAATGCATTTGTTGTCCGTGTTATTATTTTGACGCTGTGAACAGTTTTATTTTGCTTGTGTTTATCAGCGGAGACTTCTTTTTTTTTTTTTAATTTCTGAGAAAATGTTATTTCAGAGTAAATTAATAAAACACAAAATTCGGAATAGAACAAAGCAAGGTTTTACCTTAATGAAAAGTAAACAAAAGTAATGTTTATTGTTTTCGAACAATATCGCTTCAACAATAACAAACAGCTCTTCAGTCGTCTGTTTGTCTTTGCAATTGATATTAATTGCTCTTTGCAAAAAAAGAGTCTCTATCAACATGTCGCAATCAAGCACCTCTTTGAAAGTGCATGTAGCATTTTTTTTTTTTACATTTGGACAAAAATAAAACGAACATACCCAACTATGGATAGAACTGGGTTTAAATAAGTTTTCACTTTATAACAGTTTCGTGATGGAGACGTGTTTAAAATACAAGCAACGAAACACTCCTGTACCTTTCACCACACCTCAACCAATTCTGAAACATTGCATTATAGCGAGCACCGCTCCAGCCAGAGGTTTGCATCGGACATTTTCGCTCGAGCGTCAAGTAGTTCATAGCATAATCCGATAGGTAGCGCACATGCATGATAGATAAAATTGTCACGAGAGATAAATCCTCGAACGGTATAAGCCGAGCGTTAGACATTCGTTCATGTTACAGTGATGAACTGTGTAGTAACATCATAGATGTTTATCATTTCAAAACATTGCAGTGTTTAACTAACCTCTCCATAGTACAGTCCACACTTGTGGAGTAACGGTTAGAGCGCCTAGCCGCGAAACCAGGTTCGATTCCCGGTCGGGGCAAGTTACCTGGTTGAGGTTTTTTCGGGGGTTTTCCCTCAACCCAATATGAGCAAATGCTGGGTAACTTTCGGTGTTGGACCCCGGACTCATTTCACCGGCATTATCACCTTCATCTCATTCAGACGCTAAATAACCTGAGATGTTGATAAAGCGTCGTAAAATAACATATTAAAATAAATCCATAGTACAACTACAAAACTTGCTTTAAAATGTAATATAAATGTTGTAGGTAATTTTTTGTTTGCTTGTTTTTTTTGTTTTTTTTTTTTTTGTTTTAATTTCCCCCCACACATCTGATAGATGTTATTGGATGTAAATGTAATTATTATAAACGGACAACACAATCACGATAATGCAAGAACTATATCAACTTTTCCAGTAATAATAATAATAATAATAATAATCATAATAATCTCTAATAATTAGTGTATCAATCTTTGCGTCTGTAACAGTTGTGCAGCATGATTATTCGTTTTATCATATTTTCTGTGACGTTATCTCTGTACTAATATTGTTATTAATCTACTGCTACATCAATAATATTTTGTAAAACGTTTCTACATTGTCGCAGTATATAGACGGAATACTATGTATGGACCTATCATATTATATATGCGGTAAATCAAATATTGAATAATTATTAATTAGGAATAATAACTGTATATCGAAATTTTTCATACTGTTTTATTTATAACTTCATGTTCCAGTTTTGGTACGTTCCATTGACTGTTCCATTAAACGTTTGTCATAAACGCAGAAAATAAAGCCTTATTTTTACCGTGTTAACAAAACATATGTGTATCTTATCTGTCGCCTTCCATACAAGATAAGACATGTCGGTGAGATGACCTTGTACTGTGCTTCTATTTATTACGAGCGTATCACGACCGATCGTATCTCACTCGAGGGTGCGACACTCGACCGAGTTCAAGCGAGCGATTTAACTCCAATGCAGCACTCTGGCTCCAGCACATCTTGTGTCCTCAACTGGGAGAGGAATGTCGCTGGTTCAGGTCCAGCTGTGGACGATGAATTACAAATGTATGATAAAGTTTACTAAAGCAATCTCTGAAAGGGATATAAGTCCATTTGTACCGTGTCGTACATTTTCACTACTAAAATATCTGTCACTGGCTGAGACAAGCGTCTAGTACTACCACCCTGAATTTCTCCTTCCTCTACTCCACAGCCTTCTAAACATGTTCGGTGCCTTTCAAGCGTCAAAATATAAGTGACGCTGGTCTGTTCGGAGATTTTCGGAAAGCTTCGACTGTAATCGTATTACTCAGTGAGAATATTAACATGACTATTACACTTTTACTACGTCATACTACTTTTTACCACTAAAACGGTACGAAAGGCCTCTTTCAACCAATCATGGCTGCTTATTGCACAATTTTATCACTTCCCTAGATTTTGTTTAATTTTATCGCCTCCCTAGCATTTGTTTGTTTTTATCATTACCCTAGCATTGCTCGTTTTCTTCTATATTTTACCATCCCTTCCCAATGATAATACCGAGCACAAGAGGTTTAAAAATGGCAGCTAACAATGCGATAAACGCGCCTTAAATGTTATGTCATAGATATATATTTTTTATATATATTATCAAAGGCTATTTTAAAGAAACAAACTTTTTCCCTTGAAAACCCTGTGCACCAAAGCTTTAAAAATGGTAGCTAACAAATGTTATGTAAATATGTTTTACCCATCAAAATTTATTTTAAAGAAAAAAATATATATATTTTTTTAATTTGCTCGTTTTCGACTACGCCTATATTTTACCAACCTTTTCCTTGAAAACCCTGTGCACTAGAGCTTTAAAAATGGCAGCTAACAAAGACATAAATGCGTCTTAAAATATTATGTAATATTGTTTTTACATATCAAAAGTTATTTTAAAGAAAAAATAATTTTTTGAAAATTTGCTCGTTTTATACTATATTTTACCATCCTTTCCCATTGAAAATCCCGAGCACAAGACCTTTAAAAATAGCAGCTAACAATGCCAAAATCGCCCTTAAATGTTATGTCATAGATATATTTTTTATTTATTTATTTATTCTGGTGTAGTTAAGGCTATCAGGCCTTCTCGTCCACAACACTAGGAATACAAATACAATAATAGAAATAAACAGAAAAAACACTACAAACAAAGTAAAGCCACACAAAAATATACACAGGTTGCAGTCGCACAAACTTTAAATGAGTGATTAAGTATCATAATTAATTGTATCCTAACTAATTAGCTAACATAAACAATAAACTTGCAATTTTAATCTACATTAAAAAAGAAAAAGAAAAAAAACACAAATCAATACTTCTAGCAATACCTAAAAAACATTAACTAAGAAAAAATTTTCCAATTTAATTTTGAATTGTGATAAAGTCCGGCAGTTCCTGACGTCATTAGGTAACGAATTCCAGAGGCGAGTTATTTCTACAGTATAGGAAGATGAGTATAAAGATGTTCTATGATGAGGGATAGAAAGAAGTGCTTGATGTCGGTTTCGAAGAGTTGTAAGAAATTGAAAGCCATATTTCATCAACCTTTTTCCTTCTAAAACCCTGTGCACCAAAGTTTTAAAAATGGTAACTGACAATGTTAGGTACGTAATTTTTTTTTTCCTATCAAAGGCTATTTTAAAGACTATTACTCTCTGACTACGTCATACTACTTTTGACCAATAAAACGGTACGAAAGGACGTATTTCGACCAATCATGGCTGCTTATCGCACAATTTTATCGCGTCCCTAGCATTTGTTTAATTTTATCGCGTCCCTAGCATTAGTTTCTTTGTTTGCCAACATTTGGAACTGCGCTGGTCTGGACGTCAAAAATATATATACAATTACAAACCACTCCAGTCGATGCACAGCAGTTTCAAATATGACTCGCATTGGCATTCAAGAACAAGAATTAATAAAGATCACTGATCATACCTATGCATCTTCTGAAATCCGATTTACAAATAAATGAAGAGCACCATTCGGAAATCCTGAATACGTTGAATACACCATGTAGGCCTAAATCAACGAGTTCCACTTCTATTACGCACACATCCAATATAACATAATTGAACCACCAACCACATTCAAATTTGAAAATTGTACATTTAATAATTATTCCTTTTAAAATTATTCATTCTGAAATCCTGAATAAGTTGAATACACCATGTAGGCCTAAATCAACGAGTTCCACTTCTATTACGCACACGTCCAATATAACATCAATTGAACCACCAACCACATTCAAATTTGAAAATTGTACATTCAATAATTATTCCTTTTAAAATTATTCATGTTTATTTTTTATGTCGTCGTCGTTAATTAAAACTTTTCTAACACTTGTGTATATTAGTTAGGTTATGTTATAGCTTCTGCTATATGATATTATGGATAGTCACGTATCAGAGATTGTTTAATATTAAGATTTATTGAAAATCATCTGTCAAGTGACGTTGATTACTGGGATTCGGGTAATTGAAGTGGAATGCAAATGTCTTAATAAAAATGAAACTGAATCAACAAAGCTTTCTTGACTAGTAACCGTCTACAGAGTTCAATGAAGATTCCATAGTTGGCACAACTGCCATCTAGCGTAATGGTGCAATAATATATTTGAAGACAGGTTTATTTTCGTAAGTCAATTAATATTTTATTGTATTGGAGCACTTTGTTATTTATAATCTTTATATACTTTCTTCTAATCGTGTAATAGTCATTTAAATCCCACTCGAGTTTTGATTTTCTCTAGATAAATCAAAACCTCTAGTGAGATTACTGTTGAAAATTTTTTTTTTTTTAATTTGCTCGTTTTCCACTATATTTTACCATCCTTTCCCTTGAAATCCCCGTGCACAAAAGCTTGAAAATGGCATTGCTGCAGCTGAGAAAGGGCATACAAACGCATTAAATGAAATGTAATATATTTTCCACATAAAAAAGTGTATTTTAAAACAATCTTTTTAATTCACTGAACCTCCAATATTAAAACCATTCTCGTCTCTTAAAAATAACTTATTTAATAGAGATATATATTTTATGTAGATACACTACGGTTATTTTAAGAAGGGGTATTCCATTCTGAACCTAGTGATATTTTTAATTGATGAACTAGTGGACTTACTCGTGTTAAATATGTAATATTCGTCCGGCTTACAGCTGTTTCAGTGCTTCACGCACCATCATCAGAGCCTACTAGATCGCGGCGTCATCTCGAACTTCTCTGCCTGTTAGGAGGGTGTGTTTTATTTTTGGAATGTGTTGGATTGTGGAGTCGAATAGTGTGTGTGTACTGAAATTGATCTGTGTGTTGAGGATTTGATCAGGGTGTGTTTTAGTGTGTCTGTATATTTCATATTGTTCTAGTGTGTTGAGTTTTTGGTTCTTGGGTTGTGTGTATAGGATTTCCATGTCCGTATTTATGTTATTGTATGTATAGTTGGCATTGGTTATGTGATCGGCGTATGTAGATGTATTGTGTCCTCTGGTTATTGCTTTAATGTGTTCTTTGTAGCGAGTTTGGAATGATCTGCCTGTCTGTCCTATGTAGAACTTGTCGCAACTATTACATGTGAGTTTGTATACACCTGTGTGGTCGTATTTATTTGTTTGTGTTTTTTGTGTGTTGAGATGTCTTTGTAGTGTGTCTGTGTTCTGTATGTTATGTTGTATTTCTGTTTTCTGAATGAAGATGCGATCTTATGTGTGTTTTTTGTTTTCATATGTTAGTGTGATGTATTTCTTGCGTTCTTGTGTTTGTGTTGTGTTTTGTGTATTTATGTGTTTGTTGAGTTTTTGTTTTGTCTTCCTTATGATGTTGTCTATTATGTTTGGATTGTATCCGTTTTCTAGTGCTATGAATTTGATTGTGTTCACACCTTCAAAATATACAGAAAACCAACCACCACCACCACGCACATACACAACACATCTAACCAGCCCATACAACACAAACATGCTGCATTCAGGACAATGGTACACAGATTACTCAACATACCCATGAGCCAACAACACTACAATGAAGAAGTGAAACCAGTGAAGAGATGTAGATACTATAATCCGTAAGATAGAGTCCAAAATTCTGATATAAAAAAAATTCGATTTGGATGTTGTAGAGTAACTTATAACATTGACTATATAGAGAAACAATTTGATCCAAGATTTCATAAAAATTACAAGCGATAACTTCCTAAGCCACCGTTGTAGCTCAGGCAATACCATGTTTGTCTCTTCCAGAATTGTCCTCGGGCGTGTGTTCGATTCCCGCTTGAGCTGATTACCTGGTTAGGTTTTTTCAGAGGTTTTCCCCAACTATAAGGCGAATATTGGGTAATTCGTGTCAAATCCGCGCCATCTCTCAAAATACTATCTCGTTATCACCACTTCTAATAATAATCCGTGGCGCTACCGGCCAGCCGGCTGCTGGCCTCAGGCCCACATGCCGAAGCAAAGGTGGACGATCATCCAACCAGAATGGAGATATCGTGTGGTTAGCACGACGATCCCCCCAGCTGTTATAGCTGGCTTTCGCAACCAGATTTCGATACCTATCGTAGCTCCCCAAGTGCATCACGATGCTGGGTGGGCACCGATCCCATACACTGGCCAAAATTTCATGAGAAAACTTCCTCCCCCATGAGGATTCGAACCAGCGCGCATTCCGTAACGCGAGTCCTAGGCAGGATGCCTTAGACCACGACGCCACGGTGCGGGACATCACCACTTCTATCGATATTAAATAATTCGGTAGTTGATACAGCGCCATTAAATAACTTACTAAAATATCTTCATAAACAGGTCTGTAAACCTAGAGAGACATTGTGTGAAAAGGTGATGCTGGAATAGACTTTATTTCTGAATAGAAAAGAAGAAAAATAATCATTAGTTACTCTTTCGTCACACACTGTGTAAAAATAATGTAATATTATTCTAACTTAAATGTCTGTGGTCTCATAAAACACGTCATCCAAGCTTTTTAACATTATACAAATATTCAACCTGCAATTACATACCAGCTCGCAAACCTCTATTTTTTAATAGCCGTAAGTGTTTTTCTTATGGCACATGCTGGAATACGAGACTGTGATGGAAAGGACGAAACTCTCTGTCTGTGAAGCTCGAGATCATAGACTGGTGAATGCCGTCAGGGACGCCTAGGGCGAGACACGATTCTTCAGTAGAAGTTAGGCCAGGCAGTTCCAAAAATAGTATTTCTGTGTTGTACCCGGGACTGAAAATCCGCCCACATAAGTTGATATAGCTCTCTCTCCCTACCTCTCCCCCTCTCACCCTCTTCCCCCCTCCCTCCCCCTCCCCCTCCCCCTCCCCCATCCCTCCTTCCCCCCCTCTCTCTCTCTCGCTCTCTCTCTCTCCCTCTCTCTCTCTCCCTCTCTCTCTCTCTCTCATATTTGTTAGTGAGCACAACAAACGTAAATATTGTACGAAAATATCGTTTCGTCCCCGCCGAAATTAAAAGAAAATATGTATGTTATCATTAATGTGAAATACAGCTGTTTTATTTTCTCTTTAAAATGTTACGTGTATTTTGGTACATTACAGCTTTTTGTAGACGCTTTCATGGGTATTTGAGCTATTTTATTCTTCAAATGAAAATTCTGTAGCTTTAGAAAATTCTGTTAATACGTTAGTAGTTCCTTTTCTCCACAAAATCGGTATAAGTTGATTCGGTTGGGTTTTGTAATTTGTTTATTAAATTTATTATGATGTAAACTGTTAGGACCGTATTCATAGACATTATTAGCGCGGGCTTCCGGTGGATGATCAGCGAACTAACGTTTTTCGTATTCATAAACGTTAGCGATATGATATGATATGAATCCTGTACAAGTAATCAGTCGATAGCCGGGGCTAGTTTAGCACGCTCGTAGCGCGGGCTAGCGAAATGTCTAAGCATAGCACCCCTAAATTCTTTAGTCAGATCATAAAATATTTCTCCGAAATATAATTTAGAAATTGAAGAAATTTTATACATGTAATATTGCGAAATATTTTGTAACACCTCAATTTTTTACAGAACAAGTCACGTTTTGGGTTATTAATTTTGTTCTTAACGAAAAAAAACGTTAAAACACGGAAATTTTCTTTTCAACTCTAAAAAATAGAATAATGTTTCACTTTTCTAAATCTGGGCTTATTTTGACCCTATGACAATTTGAAGTCCCTCAGGACGAATTTAAAGGGACCAGCGCATATCTCGAGCTGCAGCCCTGTAAACTGACACTCAGCTGTTATTCTGACAGACTTTGTTCTTCATTCCAGCCAATTTTACTTTTCATTCAGTTTATATTTCGCACTGTTATGTAGGAGAAAAATGTGTATGGTAGACCTGTATAGGAAGGAAGGATATCGATAGTATATATAACATATGCATGCTGTACTTTGATACTCGTTCTCCCGATTTTCCAATTTTCAACATTTTGTAACATTCAAAATGCTCCAATGAATGCAGTGTTTCTCCAATGTCAGTGAAATTTCGCACAGAACTCCACAAAAGCATGTGGAATAAACCGACACATATGTTTTCTTCTGCTATTTAAAGTATTCAGATCACAATTAATCTTTACGTAGATTCTTCGCCCAACAGTGCATATTACTGTGGAATCCCGGCCACCAAGTCACTCAATTGAGTGCGATCCTTGTTGGCAGTTGACTTAATATAGGCTATGTCAACTTGGAGTCAGGCCACAAAGGGAAAAACACTAGAGGAGGGGGATTCGATCCGGTGCTGTGGATTGAACTTCGGCGTAGCTCAGTGGTTAGAGCACTTGGACCCGAATTCGATCCCCGGCGCCGGAACGAATTTTTCTCCTCTAATAGCCATGTGTTGAGGCTGTGATAAGTTTTAAAAAAATTATTAACAATTAAAAGGGCAAATATTTTTTTCTCAAAAAGTAATTGGAATAGTATGAAAAGCATGTGTCATATTGTACATACATCTGTCAGGAATAATTTAAATATAAATTTAAAGAAAAATTATGTAAACTTTAAAATTTTGGGCATTTGCAATTCAATATTTGAAAAAACAACAATTATTTATAAGTAAATGAAATATCAAAATGAAAATTTGTATATTGCATGCCCATACAGTAAGAAATATGTTGTAAAAGTTTCAGATTAACTGTTGAAAAAAATGTAGAAGTTAGAAATTTCATAGATCCATAACCTTAAATCATTTTATGCCCGACCATGCAGAACTGTAGTAATTATACACCTGATAGCAGCCCTTTAATGGACCTCATTAAAGTTGAGGTGTTCCACCAATCAGAAAATACCATTGTAGCAATATGAAAGCGCAAGTATCGATTATTCTCGGATATGCAATCGAAAGACAACTAGCGCGAGATTAGATTAATAATTAGCGTTAATTGTAAATAATATTCAAATAAATTCAATTTGTCATCTCGTTTTTCAATGTCTAATTCATTTTCAAGGTTATATCAAGATTAATGTTTATTTTACTCTCTAGATTATATCAAGGTCAATGTCGATATTTGTTTCTCGGAAAAAATCAATACTTTCGCGTCTGCGCACATCTAACAATTCACGAGGTATTGTACAAGGTCAGTTCCGCTCCTCAGTCAGATAAGAATAACATGAATACTTATGAATAATTTCAAGTTAGAAATATGGTTGAGCATAAAAAGTCGTATGAAACTTGACTATAATGGTAATTAAGACGCTCGTATGAAAATTATGAAACTCGCTTGCGCTCGTTTCATAAACATATTCGCGTCTTAATTACTACCATTATAGGCTCGTTGCATAATGTACTATTATAAGGATTTTTGTTCGTGTTTTATTTTTTGCGATATTTTGGCAAGTCGTAGTTCACAGAAATCCCGCCCTAACTATCGTCTTTCTCCGGAGTTTCGTATAGCATAATTAAATAGCTCCCATCTGAATGCAACTTTGTAGCAGGCAAGGCAGAATTGATACCCCTGCCTGGCTTAAGATATGAATTGTTAGTGTTAGAGAGTGAGTGCCGGGATTCTTGTAATCAGTTATTCATGAACACAAAGACGATGGGCCTAATTCAGCAGCATCAAAGCAGAAAATTGTTCAGTAATCATGAGAGAGAATAAATGAGAGTAACTTTAAACCAGAGGGGATTAGAGAACTAGCTATTCTGAGTCAGATTTCAGCTTTAAAGAGATGCGAGCAGACATTGTAACGATTACAGCATAGCTTTGATGCTATTCGGAAACCAAGACCTTCGCTTCGAATACCGTCTAACAAGCAAACATGTTCATAGACGCATAAAAAGTTATTTTTTTCTTTCACCATGTTAATAATGTCAAAACAAGTGATTATGCAAATTTTGGCTACTCGAGAGCAATTAGAAGGACCGTAAAAATAAATTCCCTTGGGCCGTTTACAGAAAGGAAACACAGTTTCATTGAAAAAATTTATTGGAACAGATACAGCAATTGTTGAGTTAATTTTCAACATATTCCCTATCTGAATTGAGACATTTGTCATACTATGGGATCGACAGAGAGCTGCAAATGTCTGTCATGCACTGGTTCCGATCCCAGACGGCATAGGGGAGTAGTGGGTACAGTGAGACACAAAATATTAAGACATATGTATGCAAGTGAAATTTAAAGTATTTTTGAAATCAAGTGCAATAGAAATATACATTAAAACATGGAGTACAATAATACATAAGCAGAAATGTTAATAGATAAAGGACATAATATACAATGCGTGTTTGTCAAAAAAAAATGCAAATGTCTCACTGTTCCCATTCAGGAGGGTATAGTGAGACACCATAGTGTCTATTAACGGACATTGAAATGATATATTTATTTCAAAAGAAAGGAAAGCTTGCTGTCTCTTTATCTTGACATGTTCTGTAGACTTATTTTGAATCATTTTGATGTCTGACTTCGAAACCATTGAAACATCTGGAACATTTGGAAAAGTGAATTTTCCATATCTTTTCAAACTTTTGCAAATAAAATAAAATGAATTTTTGGTGACAACAAAGCTTATAATTAAAAGGATTTAATTTAATTCTTTATTATTTTATAACATTTATTAAATTTTGTGAATATTTTTTTTATTTAAAAACCATTAAAATGTAATGTATCCATTATTTTAAGCTATAGTTGCTAAATTGGTTACTAGTATATTCATTTTTAATGTTAGTTACCGGTAAATGTAATATAGTTACAGTTTATTTTTGCAAATCATTGGTAATTGGGAACAGTGAGACGTCTCAGTGTACCCTTCAATGGCATGTCTCACTGTTCCCTTTACGCATAGTTCATTTAAAAATGACGCCATCACTTCAAAATCAAAACAAGAAAGACGAAACTTTGCCAAACATAACGTCAAATACCATAGTATTAGGTAACAAACCATTCATATTTCTATTTCATTCGTATATCCAATATAACCTTCATTAAACACAAGCCAAAATATCACTTCTAAAGTGAAAAATTACGAATTATTTTTTAATCACTCACCTTTATAACTAGAATCAAATCGAGTATGAAAATAATGTTACTTTAATCATGCAACATACAACTCCACTGTTACAAACATTTCAACATCAAAATTTACCATCTAATAAAAAATGTCTCGCTGTTCTCCCTGTCTCACTGTACCCACTTCTCTCCTACTTCTACGACACACGGATACAAAAGTTGATTTGATAAAAAAAAATCCCTTTGAAATCATTTGTAATGCAGTCATCTCCCTTCTAAACATTAGAAGGAAACTCCGTCTTCTTCAGCGATTTGGATGTACACTCAGCAAAATTTCAGGCAGAGCTTGATTCTGTTCTTGCCAAACAATTGACGGAACACAGTCGATAAATCCTCATCTTAGTCGTAACACGCTCTGTCTTACATTACAACAAAAGACTGTACAAGTAAATTCACGGACAAGATGTGCGCGTGTAGCAGGCTTAAGAGTTTAATAAACAAATGACATCAGAATAGTAGGCTTAACTCATTGCCGTTGCTAAGCAACTGAAGTCAGACGTTGAAATTTTTGTAACGTGTTATTCATTTGTCACTCGGGCATAAACATTTCACGTTAAACATACTAGTAACTGACCAGCCTCATGGGATAGTGGTCAGAGCTTCTGAATACAGTTCATGAGGTCCCGAGTTCGATTCCTGGTTATAATACAGGAATTTTTCCTTAAGGGGAGAGGATGGTATTTTTTTTAACTTTTTTTCGTATTTGGTGTAAAATATTAATTTTTTGTATGTAGAGAGCTCATAGCTGTTGCAACTCAACCAAATATCAATATTTTGAAAAATATTATTTGGGGGCCCAAATTTGAAAAAAATATACCCAATGCAGGATTGTACTAAAACCGATACATCTAAACCGTTTTTAAAGGTAGATTCAAAGAGTTTGTTGCAATGTATTTGCAAAAGCATGTTCTACAAACTGTCTGTAACTGAATTTTGATATTGGTCCCTACGTTTGTAAAATAAACAATTAAAATTTAATAAAAATTTTCTGATTTCCTTTCTTGCAAACAAACGGACGTATTTTTAAAATGAAATCAATTAACAAAATTCTGTTACAGAGAAACGTTTCCTAACAGTCTAAAGAATGTGTGTTCTAAATTTCATGCATGTATCTTTAATAGTTCAGAAATTATACCCATTTTTGTCTGGCAATGAAGAAAAAAAAAATAAATAAAGTTACTGGAAACTGATAAAAGCGGGCGTGTGATTTAAAAATCCATAGCGAAGGAGGTTTAAAAATGACGTCTCAACACCCGATAAGGGCACAAATATCCCCAAAATGTTATGCACTGCATTCCACACATATCAAAAGGTTTTTTTTAAAGAAAAACAATTTTTTTTAAATTTGATTTACCGGAAGCAACAAAAAAAGTGGGCGACTGATTTAAAAATCCATACCGCAGGAAGTTTAAAAATGGCGACTCAACACCCGATAAGGGCACAAATACCCACAAAATGTTATGCTATGCATTCCACACATATCACAGAGTATTTTAGAGAATTCTCTTTTTTTTTTTTTTTAATTTACTCATTTTTCACCAAAAAATATCATCCTGTCCCCTTAACTCATTGCCGTTGCTAAGCAACTGAAGTCAGACGTTGAAATTTTTGTAACGTGTTATTCATTTGTCACTCGGGCATAAACATTTCACGTTAAACATACTAGTAACTGACCAGCCTCAGAGTTTCTGACTACAGTTCGTGAGGTCCTGGGTTCGATTCCTGGTGAGAACACAGGAATTTTTCCTTAAAGGGGAATGTTCCTGTGTTCGTACATGGTCTGGAAATTAGGTTAGGCTTAGGTTTAAGACCTCTCCTGGCACTTCATAATAATCATTCTATCATAATATCATCGGGGCAGCGTGGGTTACAAATAAGCCATTGCCAGGAGAGACCAGAAGTGTCAAATGACATACTTATAACTCTGTATCTAGAATCAGTAGCGATTGCTCTGTGTACATTCTGCAATAAAATCGTAATAGAAACCAGAAAACTCCAGGGCAAACGTGTTACGTTAATCGGTGTTGAGACTGAAACTCTGAATGAATGTGCAACTTGCACAGTTGGTGGTACTGGACCGGTGTTCGTCCTTGTGCATCATACTGCAATCAGGTTCCTCAGGATGCCCGGGTTCTTGATTTGTTCGTAGTAACCTCATTACGCGACTGAACTTGCTCTGTGCATGAAGGCGAACAAGAAAAAGTCGTTCGGCAGTTGTGGTTACAGTTGAGGGAGAAATTTAAAATTCCCCAACCCACAGACCGGCTCATGGACTTATTGTAACAAAAAGAAGTTCAAGAAATGTCACAAGTCAAGTATTGCATCAATGCAAACCACGTTGGAATTACTAAAATGATCTGGAACGTGAGTGTAACAAGTGGAACGTATTCAGATGAATAATACTCCAAAATTATGTTCCTCATGATCCGTAGCATAATTTAAGTCATTTGATCAACATTTTGGAAGAAAAGCGTTCATATTGAGGTAAACTAATTGGGTCCTAGTCTAATTTATCCAAAGAACACATTAAAGCAATAACCAGAGGACACAATACATCTACATATGCCGAACACATAACCAATGCTAACCACACATACAATAACATAAATACAGACATGGAAATCCTACACATACAACACAAAAACCAAAAACTCAACACACTAGAACAATATGAAATATACAGACACACTAAAACACATCCTGATCAAATTCTCAACACACAGATCAATTTCAGAACACACACTATTTGACACCACATTTCAACACTTTTCAACAATCGAACGCACCCACACAACAGGCAGCGAAGTTCGAGATGACGCCGAGATCTAGTAGGCTCTGAGGGATGGTGTGAAGAAGCACCGAAACAGCTGTAAGCCGTACATACTTACACGATTAACACGAGTAAGATCGCCATTTAATCAATTATTTCTAATTTATTTCTTCAACTTTTACAGGAACAAAAAAAAGAAAAAATAATTTTTACAAAATTCGAGCCCATTGTCGTTTTGTGTCTTCGATTTAAAATAAAGACCTATGGTTAGTTACTTATGGCTTTTAGAGACCCCACAGGTTCATTGCCGCTCTCACATAAGCCCGCCATTGGTCTCTATCCTGTGCAAGATTAATCCAGTCCCTACAATCATATCCCACCTCTCTCAAATCAATTTTAATATTATCCTCCTATCTACGTCTCGACCTCACCAAAGGTCTTCCAACTAACACTCTTTAAACAATTACTGGATTCGCCCATTCATGCTACATGCCCTGCCCATCTCAAACGTCTGGATTTAATGTTCTTAATTATGTCAGGTGAAGAATACAATGCGTGCAGTTCTGCATTGTGTAACTTCATCTCTCTCATAAGCAAACGTTCTGATGGGGGCAGATAAAAAGGTTTTTTTATTTCTTCCACCATGTTAATAATGTCAAAAGAAGTGCTTATACAAATTTTGGTCACTCGACCGCAATTACGAGGGCCGTAAAAAATAACTTCGCCAGGAGCCGTTAACAGAAAGAAAACACAATTTCATTGGAAAAATTTATTGGGACAGACAAAGCAATTGTTGAGCTATTTTTCAACATATTCCCCACCGGAACTGAGATATTTGTAATATGGGATCGACAGAGAGGTGCAGACGGCTGTCAAACGCTGGTTCCGATCCCAGGCTGTTGACTTCTACGACACAAGGATACAAAAACTGATCCCATGTATGAAAAATATCTCAATTCCAGTGGGGGATATGTTGACAATTAGCGCAACAATTGCTGTATCTGTTTCAATAAATTTTTTCCAATGAAATTGTGTTTTCTTTCTGTTAACGGCTTTCGTTTTTTTCTGTGAACGGCCCACGGAAAATCACTTTCAGGACGGCCTCGTAATTGCGGTCGAGTGGCCAGAATTTGTACAAGCACTTTTTTTTACATTATTAACATGGTGAAAGAAAAAAAAATAACTTCTTTATTTGTCCCCATCAGAATGTTTGCTTGTTAGCCTCAAATATTTTCCTAAGCACCTTATTCTCAAGCGCTCTTAACCTCTGTTCCTCTTTCAAAGTGAGACTCCAAGTTTCACAACCATACAGAACTGGTAATATAAGTTGTTTTATAACTTCTAACTTTCAGCTTAATAGTTGATACAGCGTCGTTAAATAAGGAACTAAAAAAACAAGAAGACAAATAAGGATGAAATTAAAATGGGAAATGTAGATCAAATGGAGGCAAAAAAAGGAAAAACAAAGAACAGCGAAAACGAGAAATGTTAGAGAGGTGATAATTAAAGCACTACGCTCAGGAAGTAATTAGCAGTACTTCAAACATTACTTTAAATACACGCTAACGACGACACGCAACAATGGGAAATGTTCCACTTAATTTCTCCACAAAAAATAATAAATACATCTGGTCTGAAAGTCGTCTTCAATTAAGTGTGTCAGGCAGTGTAACAAGGGAAACCAAGATTGTTTCCTACGAAGCAAGTTTGCTGTGGTTAACCTTGACGCCGCTGTTTAACCCTTCGTTACTCGCGTTAAATTCCGTAACGCCAGTACTCACCTGGATTACAATGGTAATCCACATTTGTTTTTGTTTACAGACAATGTTTAAACATTGGAATTAGATTTAAATGTTAAGAAATATATTGTTTTCAGTTATTACAGTAATAAGAATAGATATGGTACGCATAACGGAACGTATTAAATATAAATATTAATAATGAAATGGATAGTACACAAATTGCATTCAAGTGACATGTTTGCATAATATTTCAACACTGGTCGTGTCTTTGAGTCATAATTTATTGTTGCACCATAGTTATGAGTTAGTTCACTATCATAATTATGTAGGTTATCTAGCATTGTTGCTCACTCGATGTTTGAAGGTCATCTGAACTCTTGATCTCTCTTAATCTCTCCCACGGGAAACGCAAGTTCACTACTGCTGACCTTACTTACGTCATATTTGATAACCGAATACCTCACTCAGGGGTGTAGCAATGAAAAAATTCAGGGATGTAACAATCATTCTCACTTCACTTATAATATTTTACAGATGTTTTTGTGTATTGTAAGAAGGATATTGATGCACTTTCATGTTTATGTTTGCATTTCACACTTTACACACGTGAGTCTAATCTACATCTGATTCAATTATCTGAGTAGGCCTATGCATATCTTCTACACAGTTCAAACAAATTACATCTGAATGAGTAGGACAAATTCTCTTCAAGCACTGGGAACAAGATTGTCTTGTGCTCTTGTTTCTTGTTCTACCACACATGTAGCACCTACCAATACCTTCTGGCCGTGTTCCTTCTTCTTGACCTGTTTGTGGAATGCCTAACAGTTGCTCTCCTCTTCTCTTTATTTCTCTTGGAATTGTCTGTTGGGTGATACGCTCGGAAATTAGTGGCTTCATTAGGTCCAGAGCAAGGGTTTTTAGGAAGTTTTTCCGTAGAATTTTTTGTTTGTTTGCAGAATAAACAACAAGAGCATTGACACCTGCTATGTTCTGTATGTCAAAGAAAATAGTCAGAGGCCAGCGGCGTGAATTTCTGCTTACATCATAGGCTGAGCATAACTGGTCCAGGACATCCACAGCACATTTAGTTCTATTATAAAAAAATATTATTTCAGGCTTCTGGCTTCCTCCTGTTTCCTCATCCATTGCCTTATCATAATGCATGGTTGATAATGCTAACACTGTTTTGTTTTTCTTCGGTACATACGAAATAATTGTGCAGTTTTCATTGAATCCAAACAATGTACTGTTAACTTCCCTGTCTTGAGTAGTTGTGAAATGAGGAGGGATTTCTCTTTTGTTTTTTTTCAAGGTTCCTACAAGTGTAATTTTGTCATTTTCTAGAAGATCTAAACACAGAGGTATGCTCGTGAACCAGTTATCGGTGGTCACATTTCTTCCTGTTCCTTTGATGGGATGAACCAGCCTCTTCACCACTGCATGTGCACTGTTACTTTGGTGAAATGGACCATCTGGTTGAATACCAGCATAAATTTCCAAGTTATGAGTGTAATATGTTTTCACATCCACCATAGCAAAAATTTTGATCCCATATTTTGCTGGTTTAGTAGGTATATACACTTTCATGGGACATCGTCCTCTGAATGCAACCAACTGCTCGTCTGTAGTTACATATTCGCTTGGAATGTAGCACCTTTGTGAATTCTGAACAAATAACTCGAACACTTCACGTACAGCAGCCAGTTTATCAATTTCTTTCCTTTCCTGCCTGTCATGAATGTTATCAAAGCGTAGACATCGTAACAAAAATTGGAATCTATTGTAGGTCATAGTCAGGTAAATTGACTCTATACCTGTGCCATTTTTATCCCATAGTTCTCTTACGTTCAGTCTTCCCGATTTCAAAGCACCAGCAAGATACAAAATACCTAAGAGTGCTCGAATTTCAACGTCATTTGTTAATTTGCAATCTCTGTCACGTCCGTAATTACGCTTCACTTTTTCAATATAAATATTAGTACACCTTACTATTACATTGATTATTGTCTGATCAATAAAGCAGTCAAAACACTCTGTGTGTGTCCGCGCATTTTTTGCAGCTCTTTTAGGGCCCGGTAAATGAATCACTATATTTTGTGCTCTTCTTCTCCCTCGTAGAGATACTGGTTCTTCCTGCCAAATTGTAGTGTTGTCTCTTCCCGTATAGCAGTTTCCATCATTTATAGACATTAGTCTTTCATCACCATCACCATAATCATCATCCTCCTCCTCATTGTCTTGTTCTGAATTAGAATCGTGAACTTCATTCAAAAGATCTTCTTTGTTGCTTTCATCATCACTTTCATTTTCAATGCCAACATCCAGATCTTCATCTAGCCACTTGCAAATATTGCTTGTATTTTCCGTGCCCATTGGAGCCAACTACAAAGAGGATGGAACAATATCACACACTTTTTTCATAAAGTTCCTGCATTGCATCACTCATAACCATATAAAAACTATTTCACTTACCTGAGTAAGAAACTGACGTCAGTACTCGCGTGGATTACAATGGTAATCCACTCGGAAAAACTGCGTATAACTTGATAAAACTCCGTATAACTTTCCAAAGCGTTGCGACAAATACGTCTAAACACCAGTAATGCCTCACTTAGACTGTGACGAGAAATTGCATTGACGCTCAGCTACGCAGTGCTGCAGGCGGTGACGTAATACAGGATTAAATATCAGTGGATTACTATTGTAATCCACGCGAGTACTGAAGGGTTAAAAAGTAAGAGTGGGCAGTTCCACCAAACCCGGAGAAGAGCTCCTCTTCATGACACACATAAACTGTCTGTTCCTTGTCTACCACAACAGTTCAGTCCGGGACTCGTCGTCATGCCAACAAGGAGCGTAACAGCCATCTTCACGAGTTCACTTTTTATTCCTGAAAAAACAAACATCTATTGTCTTCACTTGTTTTGTTTAAGTCTCACATGACATAAGCTGGCTCACTGAGATTATTTCTTAGAAACAATCGCCAACGTAGAAATTTAAAGAAACAAGAGATGAAGACGATTATGTTTACAACCAAAAGCAAGAGGTTTTGATATTCATTCAGTGATAGTTTTCTGCCAAAGGACAGGTCTTTCGCTGCAAACCCAGCTTCCTACAATCTTTCCTATTTTCTCATTTTTACCATTCCTTCTAGTGCATCCTTCAGTAGGCAGTTTATTCTCAGCCAGTGACCCAAAAAATTCATTTTTCTCTTCCTGATCAGTTTTAGTATCATTCTTTCTTCACAAACTCTTTCCAACAGCTTTATTACTTATTCTGTCTGTCCATTTCACACGTTCCATTCTTCTCCATATTCACTTTTCATTTGCTTGTAGTCGTTTCTCGTCACTTCGTCGTAATGTTCGCATTTCTGTCCATACAATGCCACACTCCATACAAAGCACTTCACTAGTCTGTTCCTTAGTTCTTTTTCCAGAGATCCGCAGAAGATGCTCTTTTTTTTCTATTAAGGGGTTAGGTACAGCTTACAGCAATAACATTTTGGAAATATTCAACATTTTTTTCCTCCTTTACTGTATCTTGTACAATAATGAAAATTAGTATGTGTAAAACACTATCCTTCTGCTATATGAAAAAATATTTTTACGATTAAAAAAAAATTATTTACATTTTTTTTTTTTCAAAATTCATTTCATTGTGCAGTCATGAAGAGTTTCCTACGTAACTCAAAAACTATCCAACATTCTGTGATGAAATTGTTTGTGTGTATTTATGCATGTCATATCTATAATATGATGCAAGATCACTTCTCTCTCTTTGATAGATTGTCTGATACAAAATAAATTCATTTAAAAAAATGGTCGAATATCAGTATTTTCTTCTAACACAAAATAAAAAAAAAATATTATTTATTAAGGAATGTAGATAAAAGAGCATGATATTGTAAACATGAGTTTCAGCAATAAAATAAAAGAGAGATAACATGAAAAAGTTAACAAGTTTATGAGTTATGAGAGAAAAGCTTCAGCACTGCCAACATTTTGAATTTTGAAAAAAATAAATAAATATTTTTTTTAATCATAAAAATATTTTTTTCATATAGCAGAAGAACAGTGTTTTACTGAAACCAATTTTCATTATTGTACAAGATACAGTAGTGGAGGGAAAACATGTTGAATATTTCCAAAAAAATTTACTGCTGTAAGCTGTACCTAACCCTTTAAAAGCTTCCTTTGCCATTGCTATCCTCCTTTTGACTTCCTGGCAGCAGCTCATGTTACTGCTTATAGTACACCCCAAGTATTTGAAGCTATCCACTTGCTCTACTGCCTCATTTAGCATTCGCAAGTTTACCTTCTTTATTTTTCTTCCGATAGCTTGTTTGCATTTATCTTCATCCCATACTGCTCACAACTGTCATTTAGCTCCAGTAGCATATTCCTTAGTATCATCTCCTCTTCTGCTCACAACGCCATATCATCAGCAAATCTTATGCACTTTATTCTTCTTCCTCTTACTATCACTCCTCCCATGTTCTAAAATAGTTATTCACTAAATCCTCCAAATAGATGTTGAAGATGGTAGGTAATAAAGGGCATCCTTGTCGTACTCCTCTCCCTATTGCACTTCCTTTCGACATATCTTCTCCTATCCTACTTCGACTCCTTTTATATAAAGATTACTGAACATGTTATTAAAATTGTTATATTAATACGATATTACACTTGCCCTCTTTTATTCTACTGTAAGTAAACTGATTAACAAACATCCTGGAAGGTAACGTACAGAGAGTCCACACCTGTGGAGTAACGGTTAGCGCGTCTAGCCACGAAACCAGGTGGCCCGGGTTCGATTCCCGATCGGGGAAAGTTACCTGGTTGAGGTTTTTTCCGGGGTTTTCCCTCAACCCAATACGAGCAAATGCTGGGTAACTTTCGGTGTTGGATCCCGAACTCATTTCACCGGCATTATCACCTTCATCTCATTCAGGCGCTAAATAACCGAAGCTGTTGATAAAGCGTCGTAAAATAACATAATAATAAATAACCTAGCAACGTACAGAGTGTTTCAATTGGATGTCCTACTTTTTAAATAGGTCTATTGTTTGACTAAACAAAGAAAATTTAACGCAATCAAGTGTAAATGAGAGTTTATCTCTGCAAAAATGACTTACAGTTATAAGATTACTAAAAGTGTGCCCCTGCCTTTTGGAGATACATTCTTGGCCGTTTCACCATGTCGGGCAATTATAGGCCTGAAAATGTTAACGTCAGTATTATTTATTTCGGTTATGATATTTGTCCAGAGGTACTGAATGTTTCGTGGTTTGTTTCTGTAGACCGTTTCCTTGAGATCGCCACACAGAAAATAATTCGCTGACGTCAAGTCTGGTGACCTTGGGGGTCATAAACCTTTAGCGTTAATACGATCCTTGAAGAAGCTACTGATGTGTGCCATGGATTCATTATGGGTGTGACATGTGGCGCCATCCTGTTGAAAATATCCCTCCTTGAGTTCGATGTCGTCTAACTGCTCCACGAAGTTCGTGAAAATGTTCTTATACCCTACATATCAATATTTATACTTTGTTCAAAGAAAATTGGTCCAATGATCCTGTCACCGGATATTACACACACCACACTTAAACTTTTTCTGGATGGAGTGGTGTCTCTTGAGAATTTTTGACGCCTAGAACCGTGTGTTTTAAGAATTTACATTACCTGAGTGATGAACGGGTATATGACAACATTGAACATTATAACGATGTATCGGAGGCATTCTGCCATCTGCCGGTATCCACTGAAACTCCTGATTTGATGCATCATTTATTTTGCCCTGCTATTCTCTTTCATTTTTCATATATTTCATTATTAATTTACATATTCTTCCATGCATAGTTTACTATATTATTAATTTTGGTCGTCTTGACCTGGGCAATAATTAGAAAATTACACTTTCAACAAAGTGATATTATTAATCACCCTGTAGTTACTTTCCCGGTCCTTGGTAAGGAATTTGCACGCCTCTCTTGTACAAAAGAAGTTAGAGGAGAAGGTGAGAAGCTGCATTCCAGACAACAAGTCGGTACAAACCATACAGGATGTACAGCTGCCTTCAGATTTCATCTCGTTGCATTCCGAGAGAGTTTCTGCAAGGAGTAAATGTCTGTGTTTCTTTGTTTAGACTGTGGTAGCGCCTTTGACCTATATCTCTGATTCTTCGGCCACCAAGAATGTTTCCTTCTTACAAGTTAGGAGGCCATGGTGCTGTCGTCAAGGCAACGTTCGATGTGCACCTTTCTTTTGTAACACTCGAAAAGAGCTTACACGTTCATTTCATGTTTTTATGTTTCTTTGCAACGTAATAATGTTTCTATACCATCTATTTCTGTCTGCCCACTCTGTCTATATATCTACCTGTCTGTCTGTCTGTCTTTCTGCCTTCCTGTCTGTCTACATACCTACCTGCCTATCTAGCTATCTACTTACTTATGTACGTATCCACCTACATAAACATCTATCCAATCCATCTATCGAGTCTATAAAATCTATCTATTCTGTCCCACTTTATCTAAAATATCCCACGCTATCGAATCTATCATATCCTATCTAATTTAGCCTATCCTGTCTAATACATTCTATCCTATTTAATCTATGGTATCATAACATCTGATTATCCTATCCTGTCTAATCTATTATGTCCTATGTACTCTATCCTATCCTTTCAATCTGTGCTATCATATCTAATCTAGCCAATCTTATCTAATGAATCCTATCCTATCCTTTCCTATCTAATCTATACTATCGTATCTGGTTTATCCTAATCTATCTAATCTATCCTAGCATATCTGATATATCCTATTCTATCCTATTTAATCTATCCTTTCCTATCTAATCTATCTTATCCTATTCTATGTAATTTATCCTATTCTATATATAATATATTCTATTCTATCTAATCTACCTTATCCTATCTAATTTATCATATCTTATCTAATCTACAATATCCTATCTAATCTCTCCTATTATATCTAATCTATCTTGTCCTATCTAATCTGTCCAATCCTATCTAATCTGTACTATCCTATCTAATCTGTACTATCCTATCTAATCTGTCCTATCCTATCTAATCTGTACTCTCCTATCTAATATGTCCTATCTTATCTCATGTATCCTATCCTAACTAACCTATCCTATTCTATATAACATTCTATATAATCTATTCTGTTCTATATATCTATCCTATCCTATCTAATCTATTATGCCATGTAATCTAACCTATCCTTTCAATCTGTGCTATTCCATCTAATCTAGCCTAGCTTATCTAATCCATCATATCCTATCCTCTCCTATCTAATCTATGCTATATCTGGTTTATCCTAATCTATCGTAGCCTATCTAATATATCCTACCCTATTTAATCTATCCTTTCCTATCTAATATATCTTATCCTATCCTATGTAATTTATTCTATTCTATATATAATCTATCCTATTCTATATAATCTATCCTATCATATCTAATCTGTCCTATCCTATCTAATCTATCTTATATAATCTATTCTATCCTGTCTAATGTATGTTATCTTATATAATCTATCCTATTCTGTCTAATGTATGTTATCTTATATAATCTATCCTATTCTGTCTAATGTAAGTTATCTTATATAATCTAGCCTATCCTATATAATCTATCCTATCTTATATAATGTATCCTATTTTATATAATCTATCCTATCCTATCCAATCTAGTCTATCAAATCTGTTCGATGTAATCTACCCAATCTGGTCTATCTGTCTCTCTGTTTGTCTGTCTGTCTGTCTATTCGTCCACCATCCATCATCCGTATATTCGTCTATCATACACCTTTCTCTTTATCTATAATATTTTAAAATGACCCCAAAAACTAATGCCTTATTCAGAATATGCACAGGCCTATTCATTATATTATTCTAGGATAATGATTTCACTAGACATACACTGTATTATTATTGTTGTTGCTGTCATTATTATTATTATTATTATTATTATTATTATTATTATTATTATTATTACTACACATCAGTTTTCACAGGAGCCCTGTCCAGTAGCTTCTCTTCTTGAATCAGCGTTACATCACACAACTCTCGTATCAATTTACAGACTAGTAGGCCTACTTTCCCAGCGTTGCTGTTCTCGTAGTGAGTGTATTGAATGCTCTCCTGGTATTGCTTTCAGCCACTCAGTTACTATTTCTGCAGACCTGATCAGTGCTGGCAACGCAAAGCTTTTC
This sequence comes from Periplaneta americana, assembly GCF_040183065.1. Taxonomy (NCBI): domain Eukaryota; kingdom Metazoa; phylum Arthropoda; class Insecta; order Blattodea; family Blattidae; genus Periplaneta; species Periplaneta americana. Next base: position 180,347,767 of record NC_091122.1, read on the forward strand.
ATTTTCCACATTTGCTGAATGTCAGAACGAAAGTTCTTATATGCGAGTTTCTTTCCTGTTTTCTTTGGTACAATATACCTGATACCGTTGCATCTGTTGGCAAGGGAGTTCTTTTTTTCTTGTTTTAATCACATCAGAGCCAGTATTCGTCTATTTCACTAGCAGCTTTTTACTCCACATTAAAATGGTGTCCATAGCAACGGAAAACAAGAAATGAAAAGGATGGCAAATAAAATAATCATAAAATGACCCGGGCTTCCAGGCTAGCCACATTATATTATGAAATTACCTGTGTTTCCAGGCTAGCAACATTATAATTATAAATTGACCTCGGTTTCCAGTCTAGCCACATTATAATTATAAAATGACCTGAGTATATTACACTTGGTGTTAAATGTTTTTGTAAGTCAATGAATGAACGACGTTTTATCAACTGCACTGCATCTTAGCATCGATGAAATGTTTATTATACCAGGGCATTCGATAAGTAATGGCAACAATGCTATAAATCAGTGCTCCTGGCGGTGATCATTGGAATCTTGTGGTATTTAACAGAGCAGCGTTTCTTTCATAAGTCTCGAAATAACTATGTTTTGTAAATATTTCTGATTTGTCGTAAGTAATACAGCCCTAAAAATTGTTCAGTCGGTACAAACAAAGGTGTTTCATAAAGTCCAAGTTGAAAGAAGAAAAAGTGCAACTCAGTGCTTTAGGGCATTACAAGAAGCTTGTGGGAGAGAAGTCCTACCATTCCGAACTATTGCAAGATCGGTGGAAGCGAGGCATTGGCTTTGAATCAAGAATTGAGCCGTTCAGAGCAAAAGTGGTGTAAGTCAAAATTTGGTAATGAGGTTTAAAGTAAAAATTCTGTAAAATACAGCGCAAAGTAGCAATTAATATGGCCTTCTTGCTATTCGCTGACTACTAAGGGCCGTATTCATAGACATTCTTAGCCCGGGCTTCCGGTGGATGATCAGCGAACTAACGTTTTTCGTATTCATAAACCAGTGTTAGCGATATGATATAATATGAATCCTGTACAAGTAACCCGTCGATAGCCGGGGTTAGTTTAGCACGCTCGTAGCGCGGACTAGCGAAATGTCTATGAATAGCACCCTAATAGTTTAAATAAATTGAATATTAATGGCTACTTTGCGCTGTATTTTACAGAATGTTTACTTTAACCCTCATTACTAATTTTTACTTACACCACTCTTGCTCTGAACGGCTCAATTGACATCCAAAGAGCTTTAGTTCGATCAGTCACAGAGATATTCAGACGTGATGCTGCAGATGGAGTCCGCAATCTTCCAAGGGTTTGGCAACGTATTGTTGACATGGCAAGCAACTATATTTGAATTATACAATAACAAAAGTAACCTAAATAAATTTAGTGTGAAACAGTAACTGTATTGCCATTACTTTTCGAATGTCCTAGTATTTGTTGAGAGAAGACCGAGGTTTCGCAGTGGAATTGTATGACATTCTCTATTCACTGGCAAAATCTCAGAAAAAAAAACAACAAAGTAAAAATCCTAGCGGGATTCGAACCGACGCCCAAGCATACTGTATTTCGGAGCACCAGTTTCGACCTACCTCTAGGTTACTTTAGTGGCAAATAAAAAATGTTCTGCTGACGAAACAAGTGACTGTCTTGTGAAGAGAAACAGGTTCGGCCGTAACGATAGCAACGTAGCTTATCTGTGGAGAGAGCTGACATGAGTTGTCTAGAAATATGTTGTTGTTCCAAGGAATTTATTAGACTCAGAGTGGACGTGTGGTCCTATTAGAAGACACCCAGACTCTAGCTGAAAATAATCAGTTTGCTTGCACACTAATGTATGAGAAGAAAATAAAACTAGGGAGACATTTTATACTGATCAAGTGGCCAGGCAAGATAATATTGGTAGAAAAGTGTGATATGTACAGTACTGCCCATCATATAACTTACTTCAAATGGTAAATTTTGACGTATTTTTTATTAAAGAAAGATTTTATTCTGACAATTTTCATTATCGGATTTATATTTTAAAATGTTTCCTGTAGTAGTTCAAATGATAACCCCTACAAACCTTGCGGATATATATTCGTTTCCCGACAGGAAAATACAAATTCATGTCCGTTACGATATCATAAGTAATGCAACAAGTGAATTTCATCTTGTCGGCCATTTCTCGAGCGAGAAGTGAATTCAAAAGTGATATTTGCTAAGACTATTTCGTGAATAGAATATTCAATAAAAAGTATTAATGAAATGAAAAAAAAAAAACATATTTATCCAATTGCATTTACTTGCATATCGAATTTCGTACGTTGGATCGGCCTACTAAATGATTTAGTGCTACTTGCCATCTAGTGTTAAGAATCGCAACTACAGGTGAATAAGTGAAGAGCAGAATTATCCAAACACAATTAAAGTTATCATTTAACATGTGTGAATTCTGGATAAAAGTTTGGAACTTTATAGTACAGATATTAACGCACATTTGTGTCTTCTAAAGTACAATAAAATAAGGAATTGGCTCCTTTAAAAGTAAAAGTATCTGACGTTGAGAATACTAATTCGTTGTTTCGTAGTTTGTTTACAATGAGGTTATGATGTCCTCTTTGATTTGTACACTGGAGTTCAAAGATACCGAATCTACAGTTTTATGATCGTGTAAGCAAACTTTCTAACCACGGAATAAGTCAAAACCAAATATATAACAAATTGACAAACTTCGAAATAGTTCTCAATAGGTGATCTTTTATTGAGACGGAAAAAGAGATGATTGGGGAAATAATGATGTAGAATAATTAGTATAAAATATTTTCATAATTGACAATAGAGTAGTTTCCCACTAAACCTAATCGTTTTTACAACCATTAGAAGGGGATACAATTTTGAATTCTACGTACAATGTGGGTATTTTTATGTATTATTGGCTACACTGTTGCTATTAGATAAGATAATTAGTTGCTAGCTTAATATATTTCATTGGCCGGCATTGTCTTGGCCTCCTGAAATATGAAATTCACGGCTAAACATCTGACAGTAGCTGTAGAAATTATGATTAGTGAAGCAGCAAATTTAAACAAATAAGTTATTTGAGGTTATAACATTTTATTTTGAATGGATACTTTGATTTCATAAAAAAAAATCGATAGAAAGTAGGCACTTAAAATAATGAAAAGCCTTTTTTTTTTTTTTTTTTAAGAAATCAATAAATCTGTAACCTTAAAATTTGATATCCTCAATATGTCATTGTCCACACCTGTGGAGTAACGGTCAGTGCGTCTGGCCGCGAAACCAGGTGGCCCGGGTTCGAATCCCGGTCGGGGCAAGTTACCTGGTTGAGGTTTTTTCCGGGGTTTTCCCTCAACCCAATACGAGCAAATGCTGGGTAACTTTCGGTGCTGGACCCCGGACTCATTTCAGCGGCATTATCACCTTCATTTCATTCAGACGCTAAATAACCTAGATGTTGATACAGCGTCGTAAAATAACCCCAACTAAAAAAAAAATATGTCATTTCTACAATAGTATACTATTTTCAGATTTGATATTTTATTTATTTAGCAGCGCTTCCTCAAATTAGAGGCTGCCATTAGACAAAGCACACAAAACAATACAAGAACAAATAGAAGATGAAAGATAACGAAATAAGAAAAATGACAAACAAGTAAACAAACAAACAAACAAACACAGAATAAGAAAAGTTACAAACAAGTAAAGAAGCAATGAAAGCTAATAAGGAAAATAAAAATGATAATGGTGCGTCACTTTTTTATCAGTACACTGAATTAGAGTCCATATACATTAGTGATTCCGTAGGAGTTTCACTGACACACTATTATTTGCGTTAGGGGTAATTAGTAATTCAAAATGGTAGCTGCATTTTGTGCATTGAAATATCGTTTCCCTGATAATTTCCACAAATATCAGTATTTCTGAGTGATTATTTTTTGTATTTATTCCTGAATGTCATATGAACTACATGACCTAGAATCTTTGGAATATCTTCACTAGAAATATTTATTCTAATTTATGTTTTAAAGTCATTTTTTTAATGTCATTAAGTCAAAAATATTTAAAACGAACTACAAGTGATAAACCGATAATTCTAGACAAGTTTATTCACAAATATAAAATACATTTCCACGCAGATTTTCACTGATATATATTTAAAATTTCAGATGTCAGTGAAACCATTTGAATAAACGAAAGTTACTGGCGCCATTTTCTGTTTATAATAACCTGTAAAAAAAGTATAAAATTTCAAAAGTAGTGTCTATTTAGCATAAAAAATTTCAAGGTTACAGATTAATTTATTAATGAGAAAAGATATTGAATTTCAGTAATTTTTCAGTAGTTAAAAGTACTTAACGTAACTAAATCTTTCTTATTACAAACGAAAAAAGCTGAAAACTCTTATGTGCTTTCCACATCCTCCGAGTTACATTCTGTAAACCGATAGAGATTATTTTCATTTCAATTGTTAGCAATAAGATGGCGTCATAATATTGTAGTTAGCAGTTTGCTTTTGTGGCGCGATTTCCTCGACTTAAAGAGGTTTATATCACTATGACAACATCAAACTCTAATTACATAACAGTTCGCGGGGTAAAGATCCTTAATTCTAATTTGCCCCGTTGCTAATGTATAATGCTGTAATTTTAAGCTGCATATAGCCTACTTCTGTTCTGAATGTACATTTTCCTGAGAATATGAGCTCAGTGGTAAAATTGCATTAGTAGTAGTTAATGGCTCTCAGCTAAAGTAATGGGTTTTCTGAATATTTCGACTGCCTGTGATGGTTCGATCCCTGGTTTTTCTTTTCGTACTCTTTAATGCCCAACTCCGATAAGATGTAATTCTAAAAGGTTCCAGTTAATACTACTTACAAATGGCTTTTAAGGAACCCGCAGATTCATTTGCCGCCCTCACATAAGCCCGCTATCGGTCCCTATCCTGAGCAAGATTAATCCAGTCTCTACCATCATATCCCACCTCCATCAAATCCATTTTAATATTATCCTCCCATCTACGTCTCGGCCTCCCCAAAGGTCTTTTTTTCCCTCCGGCCTCTCAACTAACACTCTATATGCATTTCTGGATTCGCCCATACGTGCTACATGCCCTGCCCATCTCAAACGTCTGAATTTAATGTTCCTAATTATGTCAGGTGAAGAATACAATGCGTGCAGTTCTGTGTTGTGTAACTTTCTCCATTCTCCTATAACTTCATCCCTCTTACCCCAAATATTTTCCTAAGAACCTTATTCTCAAACACACTTAATCTCTGTTCCTCTCTCAAAGTGAGAGTCCAAGTTTCACAACCATACAGAACAACCGGTAATATAACTGTTTTATAAATTCTAACTTTCAGACTTTTTGACAGCAGACTGTATGACAAAAGCTTCTCAACTGAATAATAACAGACATTTGCCATATTTATTCTGCGTTTAATTTCCTTCCAAGTATCATTTATATTTGTTACTGTTCCTCCAAGATATTTGAAATTTTCCACTTCTTCGAAGGATACATCTCCAATTTTTATGTTTCCATTTCGTACAATATTCTGATTTTATTTGTTTTACTTGGTTATTTAACGACGCTGAATCAACTACGAGGTTATTTAGCGTCGATTGGATTGATGATCGCGACATGGTATTTGACGAGATGAAGCCGAGGATTCGCCGTAGATTACCTGACATTTGCCTTAAGGTTGGGTAAAACCTCGGAAAAAACCCAATGAGTCCAAGCGATAATCGAACCCGCGCCCGAGCGCAACTCCGGATCGGCAAGCAAGCGCCTTAGCTGACAGAGCTACGCACTCTCTCCCGCCTGCGAAACCATTAAATACCTCCCACATGTCTGGACTGATAATTGGGCTGCCTAAAAAATGAACGATTTAAATCAAACAACTTGTATAATATTATAAATATTTCTATATAGCTTACGGTATATATTTTATGAAACTAGTGACTCGAAAACTTATAGAAGTGTTAAAAATAACGAAAACCTCAAATAAGTCACCAGACCTAAATGTTATCGAAAATCTGTGGGTTAAACTGGAACAAGAAATTCGAAAACACTCCATTTCTAATAAAGGGGACTTAAAGAAGGGTTTACAAGAAGAATGGGGAAAGTAGTCCCGAATACACAAAAAAGCTGGTAGAGTCCATTCCAAACCATCTTAAAGAAGTTGTACAAATAAGGGATTAGGGCGATATGAATCTTTTACCTTCACATTTAAATGCAGAGACTGTATTATTCTCATTCTGAACTTGAGTTTCGAAAATGTTATTTAATTATCTGCCATGTACTTTCGTTTATTATTATTCTATTTTCCACTGTATTTATTCCTATAGTAAATTTCAGCTTTTAATATTTAATAATATATTGATGAAACTGTCAGGCAATGGATAACAAATATATAATTTTATTGATGTAATTTTAATAAAAAGGATTTTGTAATGACACTTTTTTTGCCTACGATCAGATTATTACCAATTCAGAAAGCAATTTATAGAAATCAATATATACTTACATTAAATAAAAATCTAGACAGAATATAACCTGAGTAAAATTGTGCCATTCAAAGGCAGAGAAAATGTTAGATCGAAAATTGTGATAGCAAACAGTATTGTAGGGCAAGTTGATACATTTAAATATTATGACGTTACATTTCATAGTAAAAAATATTGACAAAACGAAAAAGATGGAAACATTTAATCACTTAAATAGAATTATAATAAATCTGTAGGCACCGAAGTAGCTCAGTCGGCTAAGGTACTTGCCTGGCAATCGGAGTTGGGCTCGGGGACGGGTTCAATTCCCGCTTGGGCTGATTACCTTGTTGGGTTTTTTCCAATGTAATCTATGGCGAATCCATGGCCTCATCTCGCCATCACTAATTCCATCGGCGATAAATAACTCTCTAGTTGATACAGCGTCGTTAAGTAACCAAGTAAAAATAAATAAATCTGTTACAAAATAATAAAAGAAAGGAAGATAAAATATTGATATTTTGTATAGGCCTAGTAATATAGGTAAAGTCCATTTTCGCTTTTTCTTCTTGAAAATATGATAGGCCTATGAAGTCACGAAGTATAGTATAATATACATGCATTTATGGAGAATATTTTCAGCATTTTTCCTCATTTCAGTAGCATTTTTAAGTGCTTAACGAACGTAGAAATTTTCATTCTCTTGTTCTCCTTTTCCAAGTCCTTCACACTTCTACACCTACCTACCTTGCCTCCCGTTTCAGTTACCTGTCATCATATCAGTAATCTTTCAGTTGTTACCCTTAACAACACGCTAATCCCTTATTCATCTGTCGTAAAAAATCTTGGCTTCTTTTTTGATAATAATCTAAGTTGGAATTTTCAAGTTAAAGAAACGATAAAAAAAAATCTGTTCCTCCATTCACCGTTTGAGTCGCTTGAGAAACTTCTTGCCCCAGCAACTAAAACTTACCCTAGTACAAACCCTAGTAATGCCGCACTTCGATTATTGTGACGTTTTGTTAAGTGACCTAAGTTCTGAACTGTCTGTCAAGTTACAGCGAGTTCAGAATATGTGCGTCAGATACGTGTGCAACATCCGACGATATGATCACATATCACCGTCCTTCGCAAGTCTCTAGTGGCTCCGACTTAAAGAACGCAGAACTTTACACTCTTTGTCTTTACTCTTTCGAATTCTGCACACCTCAAATTACCTTTCGTCTCGTTTCTCTTATCTATACTCTAACCACGACGTAAATACCAGATCACTTATCTGGCACGCTAAATATACCTCTTCATAGAACATCTTGTTATTCCTCATCTTTTACAATATCCACCTCGCGTCAATGGAATTCCTTGTCACAAAGTATTAGGGGCTGCAAGACAACAAACACCTTTAAGAACAGCTTAAAAGATAACCTTATTAGCATTTCACTCCAATCATACTGACTTAAACTATCACTGACTACACTGTTACTTTTTTCTTTAGACATCATCCTGATTGTGCTGTATTTTCAAAATTGTCTCATAATAATCTCTTTCTATTATCTAATATCATTTGAAATATATTAACATTCTATGTATTTTAGTTTAATTCTGCTACACAGTTTATTTCAGTGTTTAATTAATAGTTCATAGTATTTTGTTGTTTAATTAGTAAATAACTCTTGTATACATGTAACTTTATCTAAATCAAATTTTTGGATTCTTTGCAAGTTCATGCATATGTATATACACTTTTTGCTGGTTGAGTGGAAGAGAAGGCCTTACGGCCTTAACTCTGCCAGCTAAAATAAATCATTATTATTATTATTATTATTATTATTATTATTATTATTATTATTATTATTATTATTATTATATCACAATCTCATCACATGCACGCAAAATACCAACACATAAGACATAATCGTATTCATCATCATACAAAATCTCGCTCTCGCGCTTGTGGAATACCCTACCCAGTGACATCAGAGACTGTCGGAATTTAACAGCGTTCAAAGCAAACTCATTAAGCATTTTCTTACTGCGTAGAATAGGTTTAATTTTTACTTAATTAATAAAAAAATTTCTTTCTTCTTAACTTCTACAATAAACTGTCTAGCCTATATTAATCAGTTAATCTTTTAGTACTTTGATTTTTATTGTATTAATAAACTTAATATTAATTGTAACTATAATTGTAATTGTATTCTTAATATTGTAGTTGTAATCAACTGGTAGAGGGAAAGAGAAGGCCTGATGGCCTTATCTCTACCAGATTTAAATAAATAAATAAATAAATATTGAACTTTGAAAACAAAACAAAAAATGTCTCACGACTCATGAGGTAGTAATATGAGACTCTACTTTGTTTTATAAAATTGTATTTGTGAAGGCCTATCTTTCCTTGTTTTACGACGAAATATTCTTTTCATTGTACCACACTTGGTGAATGAAATACGTGGATTATATTTTATCTATATCTATATCTACGTCCTGGATAAATGCCGGTATGTGATATCCCAAGTAATTGAATTCAGGAACTTGTTCTGATATATTTATTTCAAATACTATCTTCTTTTTGCATGATGCTTCCCTTTCAATGCTAAAAACTTTCCTTATTATATGTAATTAGGCTAAAAGTGGTCAGTTCCACATTGGCAGGAAGAAGACCTTGTTAGACAACCAGATCTATTAGAGACCAATCAGCATGTGCTGTAATAGGGATATCAGCTATCAATTATGTGTTTTAAAGCTTAATGTAGAAGTTAGAACCTTTATAGATTCTTGTTGAAGAAGTAATCTAAATGGATTAAAATATATTGCAAACATTCTTGCCACGGAAGTCGTACTAAAGTAAGTGACTTGTGGTGCAACATGAACACAAATAAGACAAACTATTACAATGAAAATACCACCGCGACTCCGTGGCTGGCGTCCAAGACAACGGAATCCTGCTCTACGCACCAGGTCAATGGCTTTGCAGTCAGGTTAGGTGTAAAATTAACTTCTGCAGTCGACATATGCCATTGGGTTTGAAACGATGTTTGTAAATAGTCGATACGCCTGTGTCAAATACTGTATACGAACGTACACACATGCATTCCCAACGTACTGGCATGTTATTTCCAGCTTCAACATAGTCAAGATTCAAACGACTCCAAGGGAGCTGTATTTAATATAGTTAAATATGTACCAAACCTATATGCACATAGAATTATTCCAATTCAGAAACAACTACTGTAATCCTCTGAGGAGCTTTGTGCTGAGAGGAATGCGGTTCCGACTTGTCTAGCGCGGTACTGGAGTGGGAGGGGACAGTCACAGCGGCAGTCTGGAAGGAAGTACAATCATACTAAAACCATGCGTCCAATTTACGAGAGCAGTATGCCTATTAGTTTTCTAACGTATTTTTGGCGAGATAGAGATACAACCATTCGTACTTACGTGTTCAGAGAAGGAAAGTATTGTAGAAAATTTTATTTATTTATTTAGTTATTTATTTATTTATTTATTTATTTATTTATTTATTTATTTATTTATTTATTTATTTATTTATTTATTCTGGTGAAGTTAAGGCCATCACAGCACCATAAATACAAATACAATAAAATAAATAAAAATAAATATCATAATAAAACTACAATAATATAAACGAAAAGAAGAATCATACTTTAAAATTTAGTGGTTAGTAGAATTGAATTAAATTTGTAAAGTAATCAATTTAAATATACTGCACTGCTGAACTCACTTGAGAAGTAAAATTACTTAATTTGTATTTTAAGATATCATCAACAAATGATTTTCACATGACATTATAGGAATCTGTTTTTCACGGTACCAATCACACATATTCTAAAATTCCAACAGAATAAATCTAAAAACTTTTCCACAGCATGTTCCTTAAAAATGACTTGTAACGGTGAAATATTTAATATGAGTATTTCATATAATATTAACATAGCTAACATCAGGGAGATGTTTGAGCAAAAATTGCAACAATATATTTAATATATTAATAATAAAAACATATAGGCCTAGGTAAACAATATGTATATGAAATATTCACACACTACTACAAACTGAAGACTGCATATTTTTGGACGATTAATACTTCCCACTCCGCTCGGCTCGGCTTGGCTGTAGCAACAAAAGAATCTACCTGCAACCCTCCGCACCGATGGCAAGAATACCTCAGGTCCCAGCGCTAAATTCGTCGGAGGAAGACAGTAAGTAAACTAAAAGAACTCCAAAAGGAAACAACATTTCAATGGATACCTAGTCATTGTGGTATACCTGGAAACGAGAAAGTCGATAATATTGCAAAACAGGCAACATATTTGCAACCAAGACCTCTTCAAGTGATATCTCTATCCAGTGCTTTTGCTTCAGTAAAGTCTCATTTTACAAACTTATGGATCAACAATTGGCTCTTTTCTGACTAAGGAAAAATTTTACAGTCTGTACAAAAGAAACCAAATGACCTGGAAATGTACAAAAACTTGCCCAGACATGTTCAAACATTTTTAACAAGAGCGAGAACAGGTCACATTGTCACTCAATTGTACCTACACCGATTTCACATTTCTGATAATCCTACTTGTCTGTGGTGTAATAATCATGATGAAGATCTGGAGCACATTCTTCTATACTGTCCATCCATAAACCACAAAAGAAGTAAATTAAAATCATCAGTACCAGTTGCAGAAGACACAGCCCTGCAGTATATATTGACTATACCCCAACTCTGGCTACTAGCAACAGGCATCTATAATGAACACCGATCAAAATACCCCTCATTTATCATGAAAGACAAAAACTGAATAGACTACAGTGGAATATAGTGGACTTTATGTTGTCAGCAAACAGCTGGATACATTAAGAAGATTGATTGGTAGTCAAGATTCAGGAAAACAGACAGTGTATCTTTGCATCCATCTTTGAATTGAATTTCGGGAGGGGGTCACTACGACCCAGCACTGAGACCTAGAAGATCTGTTGCGCTGACCGTCAAGCTAGGCGCATTCCCAAACCACACCGGCTGACTAGACTAAGATTTTCTGCGTAGCCAGGTTTCGAACAGGCAATCTCACTCGTATCTAGGCCAATCCTTTCCGTACCTCGCCAGCTTACGTTCGGGGAATGCTATGGAATGATGACGAAATGGAGATCGAACCTCAATTTCGGAAAATGTAAATTCAATGTCGGAAATTATACCAAACTAAGGAAAAAATGAAGTCAATTTGGTATTTGAAGGTTTTTATAATTCTTTCAGCTATATAGTAACACTATATATACAGGGCTTTCAAAACTATAATAATCATAATAATAATAATAATAATAATAATAATAATAATAATAATAATAATAATAATAATAAATCTGTAGCCGAAATTTTTCTGGTAATTTTCGATTTTCCAAAAATAATTGGTCCTAACATATATAATTAACCACCCTGAAACCGAAAATCGCTTTTTTGAAATTTTTGTTTGTATGTCTGTCTGTTTGTATGTATGTTTGTTACCTTTTCACGCGATAATGGATGAACGGATTTCGATGAAAATTGGAATATAAATTAAGTTCGTTGTAACTTATATTTTAGGCTATATGGCATTCAAAATACATTATTTAAAAGGAGGGTTATAAGGGGGCCTGAATTAAATGAATCGAAATATCTCGCTTATTATTGATTTATGTGAAAAATGTTACATAACAAAAGTTTCTTTAAAAATAATTTTCGATACGTTTTATTCCTTGAAAAATTTTGATAGGACTGATATTTAATGAGATAAATGAGTTTTAAACTTAAAATAACTGCCACCTAAGGCCGTATAATGAAATAAAAAACAAATGACTTCGTCTATAAGGGGCCTTGGACAGCAATAATCGAAAGCTATGAAAGATAGCCTACAGACAATGTTTCTGTGTTTGTATGAAGTAATAGTGGAAGCTAAATTAACCGATTTGTATAATTAATTATTATTTCACCATTGGAAAGTGTAGTTTCTCTAGATGGACATAATGCTATAATGTTATTACAGTAACTTCTAATATAATATAATATAATATAATATAATATAATATAATATAATATAATATAATATAATATAATATGTAATATTATATAATATAATTTAAGTTATTTGAAGGGTTCAGAACATTAGTGGGCCAAGCACCATTTACTGAATACGTAGAAAACAAGGGTTAAAATTAAGTTATTACCATAATTCAATGGAAACCTATAACAAGTAAAATAAAATATACACATTAAATCTAAATGATGTCAATGTTCATTGCATTTGGTTGCATGTAATAAAAATTAGAAACATGTTAAAGGAATTGTCATTGCACCAAATGAGTGGTCTCTGGACCAAAATGATCGCATTTTAATTATTTGGATGCAATTTAAATTAAGTAACATATTAAACGATTTATCCTTCTATCAAACACGAATGTTCCCTGGATCAAATGTTCTATTTTAATTATGTAATTACTTTATATTTATTTCTAACGGGTGCAGCGGAGCGCACGGGTACAGCTAGTAATAATAGTAGTAATAATAATAATAATAATAATAATAATATAATAATAATAGTATACATCTTGATTACACAACTTTTAACACTGTATCACTTCGGGATGTGTATGGTAAGACTTCCCTGTGTTAAATTTCATACAACCACACAGGCGTATACAAACTCAAATGTAACACCTGCAACAACTTCTATATAGGATAGACAGGCAGATCATTTCAAACACGTTACAATGAACACATCACAGCCATAACAAAATTCCAAAACACCTCCACATATGCAGAACACATCACAAATGCTAACCACACCTACAGAGACATCAACACAGACATGGAAATACTGCACATCCAACCAAAAAGCCAGAAACTCAACACACTAGAACAATATGAAATATACAGACACACAAAAACACACCCCAACGAAATTCTCAACACACAACTCAACTTCAAAACACATACACTCTTTGACTCTACACTATACCACAGGAACACACCCTCACAGGAAACAAAACAAGTGGCGCCAAGACCAACAACGACCAGTTCTGAACATGACCCATAAATAGGTCGAAACATGTAAACAAAGTACGTTGAAATTTAACAGAGGAAAGTCTTACCATACATATTCCGAAGTTAAATTATATTATGAGAATGTAAGTGATCGAATTATGAAAAGGATAAAATACTCCAGAGCAATGTAATATCATACATAAAAGTCCACGATCGGTCTGAAGTTTGTGAAGTTGTTTCAAGTTCAAACTGGATGTACAGCGGGGCTGTGAAGTTCGTCGCGTTGGCCCAACTGTTGCTGGTTATTATTTGGCGGCGTCCGGAAGGAAGAAGCTCCAATAGATTACTTGTGCACATCCTCTGTCATGTCAACAAGTGTGAGAAGAGTTTAGCCTGAATGGAAGTGCGCAGACCACTTGTTAAGCTCGTTGCCAAGATCACAAAAGGCGGACTGAACAATAGCATTGCCACTCGATGGACTACAGAACTGTACTCGCGTTGGTGCCAACTGTAGGGATCACTTGCATTGATTTGTCTTCTAGGATCTTGAGTCTTAAGCATTACAATCACTCTACGTACGGAAATATATAGACATGGAGAAACAGAGGAATATAGCGGGTGTTCAGTTTCAGAAGCTCCATATCCCAACTACATTCTTCAAGACGTTTTTAGACCCAATCTAACATCTGGGGTGCAACAAGTCACAATATTTCTCGTGCACACATTATTGCAGTTCGCAATTCATAATCATTCTCTCGCCTCACCAATAATAAATAATCTGTATATCTGTTGATGTAGGTTGGAAAAATCAATCCTGAATGCTGTAACCCTAGAGAAAAATATAAGCATTGCAAAGATGATAGTTCTTTTCGTATTCAGTCTTCCCCTCTTCCTACGACTACTACTACTTCCTCTTCATATGCTTTTGTCTTCCTGTTTGTGTTTGTTCTTCTGGTGTTGCTGGTACTTGTTTGTGTTACAGTTATTTTAGTTTTACTCGTTTATTCTGGCGACCCTGATTCTTTTTTTCAGTGATGCTATTTTTCTTCTGTTGCTGCTGCTGGTTCTTCTGGTAGTGCTAGTTCTTCTTCTGGTGTTGCTTTTTCTTTGTATTTCTCACTCTCCTGGTGTTGCTGACACTTCTTGTAATTTTGAAGTTTTTTTCCTTATGTTACTATTTATTTTTGTGTTCCCGATGTCTTTTATGCTGTTGCTGGTTATTTTTCTGGTATTTCTTGTTCTTAGTACTTCTCACTCTTCCCGTGTTTCTGATACTTCCTGTACTTCATCTTTTTTTTCCTTTTATTACTATTTCTTCTTGTGTTCCCGATACTTTTTCTGTTATTACTGATTGCACTTCTGGTATTGCTGGTTCTTAGTATTTCTCTCTCTTCCGGTGTTGCTGACACTTCCTCTACTTTTAAAGATCTTTTTTACTTTTATTACTATTTCTTCTTGTGTTCATAATATTTTTTTGGTGTTGCTGGTTCTTCTTTTGGTATTGCTGACTCTTCTGCAAGTGTTGCTGATTTTTCTTCTGGTGTTGCTAGCTCTTCTTCTGCTATTTCTGGTTTTTCTTATGTTGCTAGTTCTTTTTTCTGATGGTGTTCGTGCTTCTGGAATTGCTGGTTCTTATTCTAGTCTGGTCCTTCTCGTGATATTGCTGGTTCTTTTCCTGGTGTTTGTAGTTTTCTTGGTGTTGCTGGTTCTTTTTCTGATGCTGTTGGTCCTTCTTCTGGTATTATTGATTCTTATTCTGATGTTACTGGTCCTTCTCTTGGTATTGTTGATTTTTTATTTTGGTATTACTGGTTCTTCTTCTGGCATTTCAGATTTGTTTCTTTTGGTATTTCTGGTCCTTACGAGTATTCTGTTATTATTGGTCCTTTTCTTCGTATAGCTGGTTCTTCTGATGTTTTGATTTCCTCTTTTGATGTTCTTGGTGCTTATTCTGGTGTTACTGGTTTTTCTCTTGAAATTGCATATTCTTCTTCTGGTATTGTTGATTTTCTTTGTGGTGTTGCTGGTTCATATTCTAGTGTTGCTGATATTTTCTTCTGTTGATGTTGGTCTTTCTTCTAATATTGCTGGTTCTTCGTTTGGTATTACCGATATTTCTTCTCGCATTGTTGGTTCTTCTGGTGTTTGTGAATTTTCTGTGTTGCTAGTTCTTTTGTTGATGTTCGTCCTCCTTTTGGTACTGCTGACTCTATGCTGATTCCGCATACAATGTCCTCGCTGGTTCTTCTTCTGCTTTTGCCGGGTATTTTCTTTTTTTATCAATTGCCGCTTCTTCTTTTATTGAATCATTCATTTCCTTCTCCTTCAGTTCCAGCTTTTCCAGTTTATTCTGGTCTGCTGTTGCGATTATTTTTTCTTATGTATCTTCGCTTCTTCTTCTTTTATCTGTTCTTTATTTTATTTCCATGCCTCTGATGATTATTTTCTTGTGCTGTTTGCCGATTCTTATTCTCTTGTTTTTGCTTTTCTCTCCTTTCTGTAATTACCGTTTTTCTTCTTCCTTTCTTCTTCTTCCTCTTTTTCCATCTATAGTTCCTCCCAATAGTTATTATTTTCTTGATTCAAGTGTTATATCAGATTTTAAGTTTTGACACAGATTATAGGATAACTTGTCTCTAAGAATGTACAGGGTTTTTCGGAAATACTTTAACAAACCTTGGGGACAAGTTTCTCACATCAAAACAAGAAAAAAGGTTTATGTAAACATATGTCCGAGAATCCTTAGTTTTTTTCTTTTTCAGTTATTAATGAAAGAACATAATGAAACATGGGTTAAATATTGTCAGCTTCGCAGCAAGTGTTGCAACTTTAATTAATTCAGAAACTCATAACAATGAAAGTGAAGCAAGAGGAGAACATTTGGAACATTTTAATGAGTTTCTGAATTGATTAAAATAGCAACATTTGCTACCAAGCTGACAATATCTAAAAGATGTTTCATTATGTTCTTTCATTAATAATTTAAAAACTAAGGATTTTCGGACATAAGTTTATATGAACTTTTTTCTTGTTTTGGTGTGAGGAACATGCCCCCAAGGTTTGTCAAAGTATTTCTGAAACATTCTGTATAGCCCATGTTGATTATGTTCTGAGGTTATGATTCGACTTAATAGTTATTTCTTATGCTTTCTATATCGATTATATACAAAATTAATGCTTGTTCTGAGGTTCTGATTCGACTTAATAGTTATTTCTTATGCTTTCTATATCGATTATATACAAAATTAATGCTTGTTCTGAGGTTCTGATTCGACTTAATAGTTATCCCTTCTGCTCCCTACATCGGTAATATAAAAATAGTGCTGCAATAGGTGACGGAAGACTATTAGTTCGGTACTAGGACCCCAAACTTGATCCTAAATATCAGATTCATTAGACATTAGTCCAACGGTGTCTTCATGATCATGCGACGGCATTCTAATTCTGAATGTCAAATCCGAAGGAAATTGATCGGATTTATTAACAGAAGTATAGACGTAAACATCACGTCAGCCGTGTGTAGCAGACTACTTGGTCTGCAGCTGGGTTGAATGTCAACAGCACTAAAGCAAATAGCATGTGAAGTGGTACGATTTAACTGAATAAAATTCAGCGTTCAGAAGTCAGAAGTGCTGGTTCTTTGTGCCTTTTCCATAGCAACTTCAGTCACTTTCGTTCGTTACGTATTTCTGATACGACGTGTAGCTCTTTCACACAAAGCTTGTGACAGTTTGAAACATGTAATAAACATAAAGTTACCCCATCGCCCGCAGTAAGTCCAGAATCAATACTTCACGTGTTTAACGAGGAAAATTGTGCACTGAAAGTTAGCTATTTTGCACGAAATCGCCGACTGTGGACACGTTCTAATACTATTCAAGTTTAACTTTTTTTTTTGTAACTAATGACGGGGTTTTGACTTCGTCATTCACCCATATGAAGCAAGTCACAGAATCTATTAAGTTTAAACTTAAGTGTCATTATCTTTTCACTTGATGCTTCCTCAGTGAAACAATTCTTCTATTCTTTCGGCTACACGTTTCATTTATTTAAGCACCTAGAGAAGAGTTTAAATTTAAAAAATAGCTCAGTCTATTTGCCAATTTTTGTGATTTATACCGATATAATTATGTTTGAGATCCAGTCTGCAGTCAAAAAATCTTAAAGTTAGAATTTATAAAACAGTTATATTACCGGTTGTTCTTTATGGTTGTGAAATTTGGACTCTCACTTTGAGAGAAAAACATAGGTTAAGGGTGTTTGGTCTGTTAAGGTCTCACGTCAGTCCAACTCTTAGCAGGGCGACCAACAAATTTTCTTTCACGAGGAGCGTACTGCAGGATTTGTTTCGGTATCAGTGTTCTATCCATCCTTTTGAAATGATTAACATATTGTAATATTGATTCGACTTTGAGTTATTTCAGGATATCATTATTTCTTTCGTGGTTCCATTTTGTGTCTCATGAAGTCCATCTCGGCAGCGATTAAAACTGTCGGGCAAGAGTTCTTTTTTAACTGCGATTCGTGTATAACTCTAAATAAATGATGATTTTAAAATTGTATTTATTATGCATTATGTTTTTATAAATTTGGTAAATTTATTTTGTATATCAAAGTCATGTGTAAGTGATAATGAATGTCCAAGGTATTTAATATTGTTCATCCTTTCCAGTTATCTGTTACTGACGTACATCTTGCTGTGTGTGTGTGTGTATATATATATATATATATATATATATATATATATATATATATATATATATCTGTGTGTGAGTGTATGTATGTATGTATGTATGTATGTATGCATGTGTAAATTTATAAATATATGTCTACATGTTGTTATATTATGTCTACAAATGTACATATTTCAGCGAAATGTCTTAATATGATCTACAAGTTCAACATGTCTATTCATGTTAAATTCTCTAGATATTTCGATTATAATTTCAAGCCTTCAATCAAATCAATGTTTATTCACCGTATGTATCTATATGTTATGTCTCTACATACGTAAGTAAGCATGTATGTATGTATGTATGTATGTATGTATGTATGTATGTATGTATGTATGTATGTATATTAGCTAAGTGTCATAATATTATCTATAAGTGCAACATGCTATTCATGTTAAATTCTCTATGTTTTTCGATTGTAATTTCAAGGCATTAATCTAATTAATTTATATATTTTACACTCTTACAAGTGTATATTTATTGTATGGTAGTCTGTAAGTTTCAATTTGTTATGATTAGTTTAAAATATAACCCTAATATACTATATGTAAAATAGGGTTTATAAATATGGAATAAGTACTACTACTACTACTACTACTACTACTACTACTACTACTACTACTACTAAGGGTGTTTGAGAATAAGGTGCTTAGGAAAATATTTGGGGCTAAGAGGGATGAAGTTACAGGAGAATGGAGAAAGTTACACAACACAGAACTGCACGGATTGTATTCCTCACCTGACATAAGTAGGAACATTAAATCCAGACGTTTGAGATGGGCAGGGCGTGTAGCACGTATGGGCGAATCTAGAAATGCATATAGAGTGTTAGTTGGGAGGCCGGAGGGAAAATGACCTTTGGGGAGGCCGAGACGTAGATGGGAAGATAATATTAAAATGGATTTGAGGGAGATGGGATATGATGATAGAGACTGGATTAATCTTGCTTAGGATATATTATTATCTTCTTCAAGAAATGAGTCCATTGTACTGTTCCCAGATCACTCATAGATGGATTAAAAACCAATACTCGAACTTCATAAATTTTGAGCTGGGACAGTTCATCTTCTAAAATAGTAAAATGCCGAATACGTTTACCTGAGGCAAGCTGTTACTACTAGACGGACACTGTACTATTACTACTACTACTACTATTACTACTACTACTACTATTATTGCTGCTATTTTGCTCCTGCTGCTACTACTACTATTTTTGCTGCTATTACTACCTTTTTGCTGCTGTTACTACTACTATTTTTGCTGCTACCATTATTATTTTTGCTGCTAATACTACTACTACGTTTGCTGTTACTACTATTGTTACTACTATTTTTCTGCTACTGCTACTACTATTTTCACTGCTACTACTACTATTACTACTACTATTTTTGTTGTTACTACTATTAGTACTACTACTACTATTTTGCTGTTACTACTACTACTACTACTAATGTTCTTGTTGCCGCTACTACTAATATTTTTGCTGTTACTAGTACTACTACTACTATTTTTGCTGCTACTATGCTGCTACTAATATTTTTGCTGCTGCTGCTACTACTACTACTACTTTTGCTGTTACTACTACTAGTACTACAATTTTCGCTCTGTCCATTTGGCTATTTTTGTGATGTATAACACGTATATGATTATGTTTGAGTCGTCTGTCATTATTAGGGAACGGAATTTGGAGCAGTAATAGCTAGTATTGGCATCTACACAGCCATTTGTTTACAACCCTTTATACCAAGTCCTCCCCTCCATGACATACTCGCAGATCTCTGCACGTCAACAACAGGTGAACGGGACAGTTGTCGCATAAAAACTTCAACATGCAGGTTTGCAGTTCAGAGTAGTGAAGTGCAGGTACAATGCCGAAAGCGAAACCAACTAACAATACAAAATTGAAAGACTAGCCCATATTTGTAAAAGCTCCAGATCGAGTATAAAAATTCAGGAAACAATTCCCTAAATTGCCGCTTCCCCCATGTCCAGTTCTTAAGAGCTGGGGGTCATGGTTAGAAGCTTGCAATTATTACGCACATCACCTCCAATCTGTGAAGAAAGTGGTCCAGTCTTTCGATCCCGATGACGCCGCTGCGATTCAAATACGCCAGAAACTGCTAAATAATAGAACAGTCGAGAAAGAAATGACGGATATTAAGTCAAATTTTGTATATTTACCGGATGCCATGCTCCAATTAGAAAAGTCAGGAGTAGAACTAGTTGAGCAAATAAATATTATGAGGACTATTGTACACTGAGCGCAGTAGAAGGTGAAGTAGGAAACGTGTTGGTGAAAAAATGAACAGAGTTCTGATTAAAAATGATGGGTACAGTATTCTTAGTCGGATTTCAGATATACTAACAAAGACGTGTCTCAATGACGTCATTCAACATGTGAATTTAATTGACGTATTTTGTTTCAAGTGCTTATTCTCCAATTGTCTCTGCAGATGTAGAGCGGAGTTTTTCCATGTTAAAAATTTCCTTCCTTGCAACAGAAAATTTGAAAATGATATTTACAGTTTATTATAACAATGCACAGCAGGAATAATTTTATTGTTTCATCAACAAAACATAGCATTAATTGAAAATGCCATTTCGTTTGGTTCTACATATTCAGAGGCGAGTTCCATACAGAAGACAATTGTCTATCAGCCATCACTATTTCTATGCGAGGATGCAGAGATTGATATTTCATTATACTATACGTCATTAAACTATAACATTTGTTTATTCTGAAATACGTTTACAGCACGTTGCGTGTAAGTTTGTATGAAGTGGCCTGTACTCGTCCATGCTCTGTGACGCAGCTCGCTTGATAGTCACTGAGCTACAAATATCTATACTACGTTTCACCATTCGTTATAATTAGGGAACGGAATTTGGAGTAGTAAAAGCTAGTATTGGCATCTACACAGTCATTTGTTTACAACCCCTTATACCAAGTCCTCCCCTCCATGACATACTCGCAGGTCTCTACACGTCAACAACAGGTGAACGGGACAGTTGTCGCATAAGAACGTCAACGTGCAGGTTTGCAGTTTCAGAGTGGTGAAGTGCAGGCACAATGCCGAAAGTGAAACCAACTAACAATGCAATATTGAAAGACTATATTTGTAAAACCTCCAGATCAAGTATCAAAATTCAGAAAACAATTCCCTAAATTGTCGCTTCCCCCATGTCCAGTTCCTACGAGATGGGGGTCATGGTTAGAAGCTTGCAATTATTACGCACGTCACCTCCAATCTGTGAAGAAAGTGGTCCAGTCTTTCGATACCGATGACGCGGCTGCGATTCAAATACGCCAGGAACTGCTAAATGATGAAACAATCGAGAAAGAAGTCACGGATATTAAATCAAATTTTGGATATTTACCGGATGCCATTATTCAATTAGGAAAGTCAGGAGTAGAACTAGTTGAGCAAATAAATATTATGAGGACTATTGTAAATAAACTGAGTGCAGTAGAAGGTGAAATAGGAAGACGTGTTGGTGAAAAAATGAACAAAGCTTTGATTAAAAATGATGGATACGATATTCTTAGTCGGATTTCAGATGTACTAACAAAGACGTTTCCCAATGACGTCATTCAACATGTGAATTTAATTGACGTAACTTGTTACAAGTATTCTCTAATTGTCTCTGGAGATGGAGAGCGGAGCTTTTCCATGTTACAAAAGTTCCTTCCTTGCAACAGAGCAAAGTTGTATTTTGAAAATTTGAAAATAATATTTACAATTTATTATAACAAGGCATAGCATTAATTGAAAATGCCATTTCGTTTGGATGTACATATTCAGAGGCGAGTTCCATACAGAAGACAACTGTCTATCAACATCAATATGTCCACTGACACGCGAAGATGCAGAGGTTCATATTTAATTATGTATATTTGTAATGTTGTTTATTGGTGTCTTGTGCGTTGCGAAGAAAAGCACATGTAGTTCAAAAAGAAATGCAGATTATGTATGTAGGTCACTATGTGTCATTAAACTATTCCATTTGTTTATTCTGAAATATATTTACAGACGTTGCGTGTAAGTTTGTATGAAGTGGACTGTACTCTTCCATGCGCCGTGACGCAGCTCGCTTGACAGTCACTGAGCTACGAATATCTATACTACGTTTCACCATTCTTTATAATACTCCAAATCCCTTTCCCTGGTCATTATATTTCAAGCATGTTTCCTTTCGAAACAAGGGCAAACCTTTTCTAAAAGTTTGTGTTATTATGCATGTCACTTAAAAACTCGCTCAGTGCATGGACTGCTGGATAAAAAACCTAGTCCAGTCCTGTGATAAAAATGGACTGAACGCGTTTTGGGATTACATTCTTCAATTTGAAGTCAGAGCATTGAAAGGCCTGCCTTTATTAAATTATCCTAATTAAAACTGATACACCTTACAAATAGTCAATCTAGTAACATCCCATAACCAGAGCTCGAACCACAAAATTAAACAACGTTTAAATTGTATTTCTATCTGTACATTACAATCCTGACAGTTTGAACTCTCCATAAACCGTCACACATTGTCGTGTTCCCGTGGAAAGCCTCTTTACTGAAGAAGCTGTCCCCCTGTTTTAAGAACCCCATGTTTACAAATCTGGGGATATTCCAACCACGCAGCAATTATGTACCTAGCAGAGCATAGATCTAACAATAGCTGAAGTAGAGCGCGATTAACTCGGGACACACAGAATAAAGAGTATTATAAACATACTCCGCTTGATTTTAAATAGGAGTGGATTGGCAAACAGCGAGAGGTTTTGAAAGCACGTCCTCCCTTGGAGTGGACACGCGGCACTGCTGTCCCGCTCTCGGCTAATCAAAACAACAGAATAACGCGGCTTGTCACGATTATAAGAGCCACCAGGCCGCGCGCCGGTCGAATGGATTAGGTCTACGTATCAGGGACGCGGAGCTCTCTTGACTGGAAAGAGGAATTTTCAGGGATTAAGACAATCATTATGGGCAGCATCGAGAAACATTCCGAAAATGAAGGGATTATGCAACCGTGAAAAAAAATTCTGAATAATACTCATTGCGTGAAGTGCAAATAACGGGACATTTATGAAATTATAAATTAACTAAAAATAAAAATGAATACAGAAATTATGGAATGATAAATTAACTATAATTAATCTATACTAATAATAAATCTGTAGCCGAAATTTTTCTGGTAATTTTCGATTTTCCAAAAATAATTGGTCCTAACATATATAATTAACCACCCTGAAACCGAAAATAGCTTTTTTGAAATTTTTGTTTGCATGTCTGTCTGTATGTTTGTTACCTTTTCACGCGATAATGGCTGAATCGATTTATATAAAAATTGGAATATAAATTAAGTTCGTTGTAACTTAGATTTTAGGCTATATGGCATTCAAAATACTTCATTTAAAAGGGGGGTTATAAGGGGGCCTGAATTAAATAAATCGAAATATCTCGCTTATTATTGATTTTTGTGAAAAATGTTACATAACAAAAGTTTCTTTTGAAAATGATTTCCGATAAGTTTTATTCTTTACAAAATTTTGATAGGACTGATATTTAATGAGATAAATGAGTTTTAAAATTAAAATAACGCCATCTAATATGGTGCAATGAATTAAGAACAAATGACTTCGTCTATAAGGGGCCTTGGACAACAACAATCGAAACAGGGGCCTTGGACATTAACAATCGAAAGCTATTAAACATAGCCTACAGAGAATGTTTCTGTATGAAGTAATATCAGAAGTTAAATTAACCGATTTGTATAATTAATTATTATTTCACCATTGGAAAGTGTAGTTTCTCTAGATGGACATAATGCTATAATGTTATTACAGTAACGTCTGAGTAAATCGAGGACAGGTAAGATTAAAATAGCTTCTTATGCACAGAAAATTTGATAGGCTATTTTGTACATTCGTTTTCTGTATTTCTTAAAATAATATTTATGTACACTCATTTTAATCTCAGAGAATTAACGAACAACGAGAGTGTAAATTGATTTAGTATGCAGTAATAGTACGTTAGCTTAGCAATCCATTATTTTATAATTCAAATTTTAACTATGCTCAATTGAATCGTGTTAAAATACATAAAATATATATGCAATAAATGCAATGCAAAAAAAAATGAGTAATGATCGAAGCAGATTATCTTGCGCTGTTGTAAAAGTTGTTCCCTGGATCAAACGTCCTATTTTAATTATGTAATTACTTTATATTTATTTCTAACAGGTGCAGCGGAGCGCACGGGTACGGCTAGTCATGAATATAACTATACAGTTAGAAATTATCTGAATGGATACAGTTATGAAATTATAAAGTAACTAAAATTAACAAGGAATACAACTGTGAAGTCCACACCCGTGGAGATACGGTCAGCGCGTCTAGCTGCGAAACCAGGTGGCCCGGGTTCGATTCCCGTTCGGAGCAAGTTACTTGGTTTAGGTTTTTTCCGGGGTTTTCCCTCAACGCAATGCGAGCAAATGCTGGGTAACTTTCGGTGCTGGACCCCGGACTCATTTCACCGGCATTATCACCTTCATATCATTCAGGCGCTAAATAACCGAGATGTTGATACAGCGTCGTAAAATAACCCAATAAAATAAAAAAATACAAATAAATAAATATAATGAAGCCGCAATATTTTTATTCAACATTATTATTCCGCTTATATCATTGACTCGTAAATACTACAACCGAGAAAAATAATTCCAATAGTGTAGATACAGATTACCCTCTTATGAAAAACCATTTGTTAGAAAGAGAAAATGCTAAAAACGGCTGTTTACTTGAATAATTGAAATCATTTTTTGTTCTAATATTATGTTGTATTGAGTATCACTTATTAATTTTCTCAAATAAACTACAGTTAATTGTTAATTTCAGAGACAAATATTATTTTCATCTGTAACTATCCCACTACTAGTAATATAATAGTCCTATCCATACGAATGCTGTTACATGATATTATGTACTTTACACCATATTACATGTCTTATTTTAAATTAATTTTTTTTAAGATCGATTCTCTGTATATTTCTACTTCATGCCTATAGAGCTCAATTTGAACAGTAAACCACGGGCAGAAAGGCAATCATATTTGCTTACGATGCTAAAGTGCCTTGGGTATGCACAGTGCAGCAAACAGTATGCGAAGTGTTTCTCTTTTTTTGCATCAGACAGTTTAAAGCACCGTTCTCCCATCCACGATAAAACTACAACCATCACAACATTTTTCATCTTGAAGCACGTGAATTAATTTCAGTCCCGCATGTACTCCACTGAACTCGACGTACTGTATGTTTGCTTTCTAAACACACCCGAGCCACACATATTTCGAGATGAGATCCGTCCGGCCCTCGAACCGAGGACTCCTCGATCAAGAGCGTAGTAGTTTATTATAATCTCCGCGGTAACCGAAAGGCCATCGCGATGGCAACGCTTATACAGGGTGTCCCATAAGTTTGGAATCATAGGCCGTGACTCATTTGAAGGAATGTATCGTGGCGTGCTGCACTACCATCAATCCAAACACCCTTGGTCGTGTCAGGAAGACTGGAGATATCGTCTCGAGTTGTGCATAACAGTAACTGTTCTTGGAAAACATATTGAACATATTATGTGCTTTTGTGATTTCCTCTATGGTTTCAGATTTAAGGGACACCCTACAGAGTGCTTTGTAATATCAGATTATAATGTTGAGATGGTAAGTAGTGTTGGTTGCCTCTAGTACTGTTGTATGCAGAAAGTTACATGAAACATTAGCTACAAACAGCTCTTTAATTACTTTCAGACGTTAATGAAATAAGAAAGAAAGAAAGAAATACAGAAATACATGTACACACTGGAGGACACAAACACATATGATGGATGGAGAGACGTAATGCATCTAGAAAGTTATGTGTGTTGGGTGATATATTGCTTAAATATTGATGAATGATTCGTTGGTTGGTTGGTTGGTTGGTTTTGGTTGGTTTTGGTTTTGGTTTTGGTTGGTTGGTTTTGGTTGGTTGGTTGGTTGGTTGGTTGGTTGGTTGGTTTTGGTTGGTTGGTTGGTTGGTTTTGGTTGGTTAGTTGGTTTTGGTTGGTTGGTTGGTTGGTTGGTTGGTTGGTTGGTTGGTTTTGGTTGGTTTTGGTTTTGGTTTTGGTTGGTTGGTTTTGGTTGGTTGGTTGGTTGGTTGGTTTTGGTTGGTTGGTTGGTTTTGGTTGGTTTTGGTTGGTTGGTTGGTTGGTTTTGGTTGGTTGGTTGGTTGGTTGGTTGGTTTTGGTTGGTTTTGGTTTTGGTTTTGGTTGGTTGGTTTTGGCTGGTTGGTTTGTTTTGGCTGGTTGGTTGGTTTTGGTTGGTTGGTTGGTTGGTTGGTTGGTTGGTTGGTTGGTTGGTTGGTTTTGGTTGGTTTTGGTTTTGGTTTTGGTTGGTTGGTTGGTTGGTTTTGGTTGGTTGGTTGGTTGGTTGGTTTTGGTTGGTTGATTGGTTTTGGTTGGTTGGTTGGTTGGTTGGTTTTGGTTGGTTGGTTGGTTGGTTGGTTTTGGTTGCTTGGTTTTGGTTGGTTGGTTTTGGTTGCTTGGTTTTGGTTGGTTGGTTTTGGTTGGTTTTGGTTGGTTGGTTGGTTTTGGTTGGTTGGTTGGTTTTGGTTGGTTGGTTTTGGTTGGTTTTGGTTGGTTGGTTGGTTTTGGTTGGTTGGTTGGTTTTGGTTGGTTGGTTGGTTTTGGCTGGTTGGTTGGTTTTGGTTGGTTGGTTGGTTTTGGCTGGTTGGTTTGTTTTGGCTGGTTGGTTGGTTTTGGTTGGTTGGTTGGTTGGTTTTGGTTGGTTGGTTTTGGTTGGTTGGTTGGTGTTGGTTGGTTGGTTTTGGTTGGTTGGATTTGATTGGTTGGTTTTGGTTAGAAGTTGCTGGCTTGATGAATTGACTGATTAGTTAGGTTGGTTAATCAGTTCATTGGTTGATTGATTTTCTTAGCTTAAGTTACGTAGATTAGTTTCTGTTGAGTTGGTTATGTAAATCCCTAAGGTTAGGTCAGATTGGTCCGTCAGTCTGTTGATTGATTGACTGATTGATTATCTACATTGATTGCTTGATCGGCAAACATCTGCGTAATTAATTGTTTTGCAGGGATAAAGATGTGGGGTAGAGCGCCATCTTGCATGAAGATTATGTTTTCCATATCGTGATTCCTCAGTCTAGGGATGACGAAGTTTTGTAACATGCTGTAGTAGCGCTCCCCGTTTACTGTAACAGTCTGTCTTATTCAAATATTGTCCACACCTGTGGAGTAACGGTCAGCGCGTCTGGCCAGGAAACCAGGTGACCCGGGTTCGATTTCCGGTTGGGGAAAATTACCTGGTTGAGGATTTTTCCGGGGTTTTCCCTCAACCCGATATGAGCAAGCGCTGGGCAACTTTCGGTGCTGAACCTCGGACTCATTTAACCGGCATTATCACCTTCATCTCATTCAGACGCTAAATAATCTAAGATGTTGATAAAGCGTCATAAAGTAACCTACTAAAAAAAATAACGGTGAAGTTAACACGCGTAATTGAGGTTCGTTTTTCGACCAAAGTTATTAATAGGCAATTTCCAACAATGTGGCCTCCGTGATCTCCAGATTTCAATTCGGCCGACTTTTGGTTGTGGGGTTATCTTAAAGAATGAGTTTTCCTCACAAATCCAACAACACTACTGCACCTGAAAGATGCAAGAAACTGTCAATATTCCAAGACATTATCTGCAAAATGCTGTGAATGGTGTCGCAGACAGAATGCTGTACGTTGAACAAGAGAACGGCGGACATCTTCCCAATGTTTTGTAAACCCCGTTGTTTGCCCAACACTGTGATGTTTTTTTTTTTTTGTCCTATCTCAAATATTACAATATTTATAGCGGTTTAATGTCTGAACTGACTTTTTAAATACCCTATATAATTAAGGACTACACATTAAAGTGAAACAAGAATTTATCGAGATTGCAGGATGGTATCACATATCAACCAAGAGGATAACGAAATGTTGGCGATGAGAAGAAACGATGGGGTAATGAATTTAGTTAGTTTTCATAAAGGTGGAATAGAGGAGTGGAACTACACCATGTGGTTCATGTAACTCACAACTTTAACGCAGAAACTACACCAGAGTCAGAATAAAAATTGTGGACAAGGCTTAATACATTTCAGTCCCGTGTATTCTAATAATATTTCGGATTTAGCATTCCGAATCAATGAATTGTACTCTCTCTACAGGTGTACAGCTCTTTGAGTACGGTGAGGCATGACATGACCCTAATATTTTTGCCTCTCGTGTTTATCTAGAAAGGTACGCATGACAAATATGTGCGCGTCCAGGGAGTTTGCTCCATTCATAAATTACTCCGTGCTCACCTTTGAATGGCTGTGGATGCTTATTTAGGTGGGCTGGATATTTTTTTTCTGTTTTAAAGATCATCCGGTCCGTTATTTCACAACAACACGAATGTAATTTTTAGGTCATCGAACCCTTTTCCTAGGTATGCAAAGCATAACAAGTTTTTTGCACCGTAAACCCACGTAGCTTCATTTCCTACAACAGAAATTATTTTTTCTGGAATTCGTGAAATGAATGTACAGTAACAGTGAACAATGCCAAAGGATTATGACGTAGACAACACTGATCCTTGCCTTGGGTTTAGTACAACACAATGTACACAACTTGTTCATATTTTTAGTCCATTCTTTAATTTGTTCTAGAGGTCTGGTTCGAGATCTCGCAGAGTGAAAAATAATTGTGGAATGTTGGTAGAATAATGATTATATTGGTGAGGAGAAACAAAAGAACGAAGAGAAAATCCCCTCAGCACTCGCTTTGTCCACGATAAACTTCATCTTCACCCAGGAGATCGAACACGGGTCGCTACAGTGAAAGGCCGAACGGCTAACCACTCGACCACGGTCGAGTTTACATGTGAATAACTTATGCTAATTAATTTTTCTCCATTTATTAAGTACATATTTGTATAATAGTCACATCTAGGGTGTTATCATGACTATTACACTTTTACTACGTCATACTACTTTTGACCAATAAAACTGTACGAAAGGACGTCTTTCAACCAATCATGGCTGCTTATCGCACAATTTTATCGCTTCTCTAGCATTTGTTTAATTTTATCGCTGCCCTAGCACTTGTTTAATTTTATCGCTTCCCTAGCATTTGTTTGTTTTTTAACACTACCCTAGCATTTGTTTCCTTATTTGTCAATATTTCAAACTGCACTGGTCTGGACGTCAAAAAACAGAAAATTACAAACCACTCCAGTCGATGCACAGCAGTTTCAAATATGGCTCGCATTGGCATTCAAGAACAAGAATTAATAAAGATCACTGGTCATAGCTATGCATCTTCCCTGACACCCTATTTACAAATAAATGAAGAGCACCATTCGGAGATCCTGAATAAGTTGAAGACTAAACCATGTACATTAACGAGTTCCACTTCTTTTACGCTCACGTCCAATATAACATCAACTGAACCACCAACCACTAAAACATTAAAATTTAAAAATTGTACTTTCAATAATTATTCCTTTTAAAATTATTCATGTTAATTTTTTATTTCTTTCTCATTAATTAAAACTTTTCTTGTTTATTTCATCATCCCTAATTAAAACTTCTCTAACACTTGTTTATATTATTTAGGTTATGTTATAGCTTCTGCTATATGATATTATGGATAGTCACGTATCAGAGATTGTTTAAAAGTAAGATTTATTGAAAATCATCTGTCAAGTAGCGTTGATTACTGGGATCCGGGATAATTGAAGTGGAATGCAACTGTTTTAATAAAAATGAAACTGAACCAACAAAGCCTTCTAGACTAGGAACCGTCCACAGAGTTCAATGAAGATCCCATAGTTGGCACAACTGATAACAAGAAAACAGCTAATCATAACACACTACTGCCATCTAGCGGAATATTTGTAGTGTTGAGACGGTACAATAATACTTTTGAAGACAGTTGTATTTTAGTAAGTCAATTGATATTTTATTGTATTGGAGTACTTCGTTACTTCTAATCTTTATATACTTTCTTCTAATCGTGTAGTACTAACTTACTTACTGGCTTTTAATGAACCCAGAGGTTCATTGCCGCCCTCACATAAGCCCGCCATTGGTCCCTATCCTGAGCAAGATTAATCCAATCTCTATCATTATATCCCGCCTCCTTCAAATCCATTTTAATATTATCTTCCCATCTACGTCTCGGCCTCCCTAAAGGTCTTTTTCCCTCCGGCCTCCCAATTAACACTATATGCATTTCTGGATTCGCCCATACGTGCTACATGCCCTGCCCATCTCAAACGTCTGGATTTAATGTTCCTAATTATGTCAGGTGAAGAATACAATGCGTGCAGTTCTGTGTTGTGTAACTTTCTCCATTCTCCTGCAACTTCATCCCTCTTAGCCCCGAATGTTTTCCTAAGCACCTTATTCTCAAACAACCTTAACCTATGGTCCTCTCTCAAAGTGAGAGTCCAAGTTTCACAACCATAAAGAACAATAGGTAATATAACTGTTTTATAAATTCTTTCAGATTTTTTGACAGCAGACTGGATGATAAAAGCTTCTCAACCGAATAATAGCAGGCATTTCCCAGATTTATTCTGTGTTTAATTTCCTCCCGAGTATCATTTATATTTGCTACTGTTGCTCCAAGATATTTGAACTTCTCCACCTCTTCAAAAGATAAATTTCCAATTTTTATATTTCCATTTCCTACAATATTCTCGTCACGAGAGATAATCATATAGTTTGTCTTTTCGGGATTTATTTCCAAACCTATCCCTTTACTTGCTTCAAGTAAAATTCCCGTGTTTTCCCTAATCGTTTGTGGATTTTCTCCTAACATATTGACGATCCACATAGACAAGCTGCTGATGTAACCCGTTCAATTCCAAACCCTCTCTGTTATCCTAGAATGTCCTAATGGCATACTCTAGAGCAAAGTTAAAAAGTAAAGGTGATAGTGCATCTCCTTGCTTTAGCCCGCAGTGAATTGGAAACGCATCTGACACAAACTGACCTATACGAACTCTGCTTTTCTAATCGTGTAGTAGTCAATTAAATTCCACTCGAGTTTTGATTTTCTCTAGATAAATCAAAACCTCTAGTGAGATTGCTGTTGATTAAATGTTTTTTTTTATGTGGTCAAGTTTACCTCAGCGATCAAGTTTACCCTAGTTTACGGTATGATCTAAAAATAAAGTAGTTTTCGCAGCATAAGTAGCAGTGGGAGTAATGGTATAACAGTATTGGTACTAAAGTTGCAATGGTAAGAGCTCCACTAAGTTGAAAGAAGGTATTTTTTTTTTTATCAGCAATAGCCCATCGCACCGCAGCGAAATAAGATGTAGACACTTTTATAGAGTTGTGGAATTCAGCTAGTTGCAAGCATGGGCGCTGAGGTTTACATTTAATAATCGCAGCTGCC
Source organism: Periplaneta americana (assembly GCF_040183065.1). Classification (NCBI taxonomy): domain Eukaryota; kingdom Metazoa; phylum Arthropoda; class Insecta; order Blattodea; family Blattidae; genus Periplaneta; species Periplaneta americana. Next base: position 180,379,470 of record NC_091122.1, read on the forward strand.
TTGTAAAAAGAAATCGACTCTTCTCCCTATGAAATAAACTTCATGTGTGCTACAAGATATTAAAATTTGCAGCCGTCTGTAATGAACGTTCCACTGTGAGGCGCGTCTTCATTTTGTCGAGATAGCGGCTGAATCTTGTAATAAGGAAAATGTGCAGAATGGAACTGCACGTGCGAGATGCTGCAAACGCTAAACTCACATGAAAATGTTCTTTAATGATTGGATTATAGTGCCAGGCAATGAATATTACCGTCTGAGATTTTTTTAGATTGCAAATAATCTATACTAATAATAAATTTGTAGCCGAAATTTTTCTGGTAATTTTCGATTTTCCAAAAATAATTGGTTCTAACATATATAATTAACCACCCTGAAACCGAAAATAGCTTTTTTGAAATTTTTGTTTGTATGTCTGTCTGTCTGTATGTTTGTTACCTTTTCACGCGATAATGGCTGAACGGATTTCTATGAAAATTGGAATATAAATTAAATTCGTTGTAACTTTGATTTTAGGCTATATGGCATTCAAAATACATTATTTAAAAGGGGGGTTATAAGGGGGCCTGAATTAAATGAATCGAAATATCTCGCGTATTATTGATTCTTGTGAAAAATATTACATAACAAAAGTTTCTTTAAAAATAATTTGCGATAAGTTTTATTCCTCAAAAAATTTTTATAGGACTGATATTTAATGAGATAAATGAGTTTTAAAATTAAAATAACTGCCATCTAAGGCTGTGTAATGAATTAATAAACAATTGACTTCGTCGATAAGGGACCTTGGACAGCAACAATCGAAAGCTATGAAAGATAGCCTAAAGAGAATGTTTCTGTGTTTGTATGAAGTAATATCGGAAGCTAAATTAACCGATTTGTATAATTAATTATTATTTCACCATTGGAAAGTGTAGTTTCTCTAGATGGACATAATGCTATAATGTTATTACAGTAACTTCTGATATAATATAATATAATATAATGTAATTTAAGTTATTTGAAGGGTTCACAACCATAGTGGGCCAAGCACCATTTACTGAATACGTAGAAAACAAGGGTCAAAATTAAGTTATTACCATAATTCAATGGAAACCTATAACAAGTAAAATAAAATATACACATTAAATCTAAATGATGTCAATGTTCATTGAACTATGGATGCATGTAATAACAATTAAGAAACATGTTAAAGGAATTGTCATTGCACCAAGTGAATGGTCTCTGGACCAAAATGATCGCATTTTAATTATTTAAATACAATTTAAATGAAGTAACATATTAAACGATTTATCCTTCTATCAAACACGAATGTTCCCTGGATCAAACGTCCTATTTTAATTATGTAATTACTTTATATTTATTTCTAACGGGTGCAGGGGAGCGCACGGGTACGGCTAGTAAATACTGAACTGAGAATTTTAACACAAATGTCAAATCCGTGCTTTTATATGGCTGTGAAACCTGGAAAATAACTAAAACTATTATCAATCAACTACAAGTTTTTATTAATAGATGTTTGAGAAACATATTAAAAATATTCTGGCCGGTCCAGATTTTCCAACGAAAACCTATGGTTAAAAACTAGACAAAAAAGAAGTTGAACTTGAAATTCGGCATAGGAAGTGGGGATGGCTGGGACATACAGTTCGCCGACCTCCAGATGATCCACCAGGAAGGCATTGGATTGGAATCCGCAGGGCAGCAGAGGAATTGGCAGACCCAAGATAACATGGAAACGAACTGAATAATAAGGTCCCGGGTTCGATACCCGGCCCCGGAACAATTTTTCCCTCGAAATTATTCAAATTAACTTTACAAGGTGTTATTCCTGAAAGCTTAATTTGCATAATACACGTCACTGTACGTAACAGAAAACCAAAATTTAAAGCCACACAGAGTTAGTGTGTACTCAAATGTTGGTTGCTTGACGGTTGTCAGCCCACTTTGAGGTCTGTGGATATAGAGGGAAAAATTGGATCGGTGTCGGGTAGAGTTCCCGGGTAGCTCAGTGGGAGAGCGTTGGTACGTTTAACCAAAGGTCCCGGGTTCGATACCCGGCCCCGGAACAATTTTTCCCTAGAAATTATTCAAATTAACTTTACAAGGGGTTATTCCTGAAAGCTTAATTTGCATAATACACGTCACTGTACGTAACAGAAAACCACAATTTAAAGCCACACAGAGTTAGTGTGCACTCAAATGTTGGTTGTTTGACGGTTGTCAGCCCACTTTGAGGTCTGTGGATATAGAGGGAAAAATTGGATCGGTGTCGGGTAGAGTTCCCGGGTAGCTCAGTGGGAGAGCGTTGGTACGTTTAACCAAAGGTCCCGGGTTCGATACCCGGCCCCGGAACAATTTTTCCCTCGAAATTATTCAAATTAACTTTACAAGGGGTTATTCCTGAAAGCTTAATTTGCATAATACACGTCACTGTACGTAACAGAAAACCACAATTTAAAGTCACACAGAGTTAGTGTGCACTCAAATGTTGGTTGCTTGACGGTTGTCAGCCCACTTTGAGGTCTGTGGATATAGAGGGGAAAAATTGGATCGGTGTCGGGTAGAGTTCCCGGGTAGCTCAGTGGGAGAGCGTTGGTACGTTTAACCAAAGGTCCCGGGTTCGATACCCGGCCCCGGAACAATTTTTCCCTCGAAATTATTCAAATTAACTTTACAAGGGGTTATTCCTGAAAGCTTAATTTGCATAATACACGTCACTGTACGTAACAGAAAACCACAATTTAAAGTCACACAGAGTTAGTGTGCACTCAAATGTTGGTTGCTTGACGGTTGTCAGCCCACTTTGAGGTCTGTGGATATAGAGGGAAAAATTGGATCGGTGTCGGGTAGAGTTCCCGGGTAGCTCAGTGGGAGAGCGTTGGTACGTTTAACCAAAGGTCCCGGGTTCGATACCTGGCCCCGGAACAATTTTTCCCTCGAAATTATTCAAATTAACTTTACAAGGGGTTATTCCTGAAAGCTTAATTTGCATGGAAACGACCTGTTCTCACAGAAGCAAAAACGATGGGGAAGACATGGAGTGAGATGAAGGCGTTGGCCAGGAGTAGAGTCAGATGAAGAAGCTTTCTGAGAGCCCTATGTTCCACCTAGGAATGATGGGAATATTGATTGATTGATTGATGGATTGATTGATTGATTGATTGATTTATATGCAATACTACTTGATTATATTATTCATTCTAAATCTATTTTAACTTGTGTTTTTAATTTTGTTGTTTTTTTTATTTATTATGTAACTAGCCGTACCCGTGCGCTCCGCTGCACCCGTTAGAAATAAGTATAAAGTAATTACATAATTAAAATAGAACATTGGGTCCAGGGAACATTCGTGTTTGATACAAGAATAAATCGTTTAATATGCTACTTAATTTAAATTGTATTTAAATAATTAAAATGCTATCATTTTGGTCCAGAGACCACTTATTTGGTGCAAATATAATTCGTTTAACATTTTTCTAAATTAGTCTTGAATGCATCCTTTAATAAATCACTCCAAATTAATAGAGTTGATTGTGGACGAAGATCATTTTTATCTTAACCTTACTGTGCATCTTTTTTTTTTTTTTTGTTAAGTTTATTTTATTCACGCCCTAACATCTGTGGTCATATCGCGTGTTTAGAATGTGTAGGTATATCAGCAGGCCGTTTTTACTCTTGTTGAGTTCCTGTTTCTGTTCTGTGTTGTAGATGGCTTGTGTTCATGTAACTGATTATAGACTTTGATTAATGTTTTTGGTATTGGTAATTGAGGCGGTAATGAATAATGGCATGTATCTTTCCAATCCGGCATTTGCCTTTATGACTAAGGGAAATCATGAAAAACCTCAGTCAGATTGGTCGGCCACAGGGTTCGAACCCGGGACCCCCGAATGCGTGTCTCAAACGCTACCGCCTGAGCCAACTCGCTCGGTTGTTTATGCAAATAAAAAAATGAGGTACCCTACATAAATATTATTTTAAGAAACACAGGAAACGAATATGGGTAAATTATGAGTGCAGGAACGCCATTTCATGACACCTTTTAAAATAACTCAGCTCCAGTGATCTCTATGGTAAAATGAGTGTATAAAATTAGGGTATTTTATGTGGACTAAATAAAGGTGCAATAATCAAGTTATACAATATTTCGACAGAATATCAAGTTTTCTGTGCGTACAGATTTCTTTTCATCTTACCTCAGTCCTCATTTGTAGCATTACATCCATCTAGAGAAACTACAAATTTCAAATAGTGAAGGTTAATTAGCTTCTGAGATTACTTCATACAAACACACAAAATATTATCTTTATATTAATATTGATAAACGTCAAGGCCGCCTTAAATAGACGGAGTCATTTGTTTTGATTTCATTGTAGCCATCGTCGTCGTTCCTGCAATAATTCCTATGTCACATATCGATTTTCAGATTCTTGCTCTATTAAATAACTTAAATAGTGATGCAGCAAATAATACAATCTACTATATGCACTATTGCCATAAAATGAATAAATTTGTTTTTTTCCTACTAAAAAATTTAATATTTTGCACATAGACATTATGGAATAACGACACTATAATCTGAGGCGGCGGTGGAAATGTATTGTATTGTTATTTTAAAACTCTTGTATATCCTTAAATATCAGTCCTATCAAAATTTTGCTTGGAATAAAACTTATCGGAAAACATTTTTAAAGGAACTTGTGTTATGTAACATTTTTTTCAGAAAAATCAATAATAAGCGACATATTTCGGTTTAATTAATTAAGGTCCCCTTATAACCCCCTTTTTTAGTAAAGTATTTTGAATGCCATATAGCCTAAAATCTAAGTTACAACGAACTTAATTTATATTCCAATTTTCATCGAAATCCGTTCAGCCATTATCAGGTAACACATCCAGACAGACAGACTTAAATATCAGTCGTATCAAAATTTTGCCTGGAATAAACCTTATCGAAAATCATTTTTAAAGAAACATTTGTTATGTAACATTTTTCAAAAAATCAATAATAAGCGAGATATTTCGGTTTATTTAATTCAGGCCTCCTTATAACCCCCCTTTTAAATAAAGTATTTTGAAAGCCATATAGCCTAAAATCTAAGTTACAACGAACTTAATTTATGTTCCAATTTTCATCGAAATCCGTTCAGCCATTATCGCGTGAAAAGGTAACAAACATCCAGACAGACAGACAGACAGACAGACATACATTCAAACAAAAATGTCAAAAAAGCTATTTTCGGTTTCAGGATGATTAATTGTACATGTTAACACCAATTATTTTTGGAAAAGCGAAAATTACCAGAAAAATTTCGCTTACAGATTTATTATACAATACAATAAACAAACAATCAATCAGTCAATCAACACAGCGTCGTTAAATAACAAACTAAGAAAAAAACAAGAATTGAACTGCAATAAAACATTAAACTTTGTCACGGTACCGGTGTCTATTCTGTCACAGTAATACGCCACTGGAATCTGCATTTGTGTCTAGTGTAATAACTTCCAGGCAATAATTTAATCTCGTTAATGCTGCTGAGTTTTGACTCGTGCATTTGGATGATTGGTTATTTGTGCTCTCTGTGTGATAACTGTACGTCCACGGTTGTCCCAAAATATTTTGCGTGTGACTTAATCCGCGTTCGTGATTTTTAATTTCAGGAAATAATATCCAATTTTCTACAGTGCTCCAAATATTGCGATTACATCGGTCTTTGTTCATTTAACAATAATCCTTTAATTAAAAATATCAGTAATAAAACTCTGACTTCCACATTTCCCGTCCCATTCAGTTTTAATTTCATATTGAATATCCATTACTCTCTGTGTGTAAGGAAAAATATAACACGCGAATTTAGGGGTAAACTACCCCTAAAAAGGGACATGATCCAATTGAAAGCGATATATTCTAATCTGCAGTGTCTCGAATTTTATTAGCAATATCGATATTTCTTTTGTTGGCTTTAAATTGAAATGTATTGAAGTATTATTGAAATGTACTGAAATTACAAGTTACGTATACATATTTAAAACTAAAGCAAGGAAATGCACTATCACCTTCAATTTTTAACTTCGCTCTAGAGTATGCCATTAGGAAAGTCCAGGATAACAGAGAAGGTTTGGAATTGAAAGGGTTACATCAGCTGCTTGTCTATGCGGATGACGTGAATATGTCAGGAGAAAATCCACAAACAAGTAAAGCAATAGGTTTGGAAGTAAATCCCGAAAAGACAAAGTATATGATTATGTCTCGTGACCAGAATATTGTACGAAATGGAAATATAAAATTTGGAGATTTATCCTTCGAAGGGGTGGAAAAATTCAAATATCTTGGAGCAACAGTAACAAATATAAATGACACACGGGAGGAAATTAAACGCAGAATAAATATGGGAAATGCGTGTTATTATTCGGTTGAGAAGCTTTTATCATCTAGTCTGCTGTCAAAAAATCTGAAAGTTAGAATTTATGAAACAGTTGTATTACCGGTTGTTCTGTATGGTTGTGAAACTTGGATTCTCACTTTGAGAGAGGAACATAGGTTAAAGGTGTTTGAGAATAAGGTGCTTAGGAATATATTTAGGGCTAAGAGGGATGAAGTTACAGGAGTATGGAGAAAGTTACACAACACAGAACTGCACGCATTCTATTCTTCACCTGACATAATTAGGAACATTAATTCTAGATGTTTGAGATGGGTAGGGCATGTAGCACGCATGGGCGAATCCAGAAATGCATATAGAGTGTTAGATAGGAGGCCGGAGGGAAAAGGACCTTTGGGGAGGCCGAGACGTAGATGGGAAGATAATATTAAAATGGGTTTGAGGGAGGTGGGATATGATGGTAGAGACTTGATTAATCTTGCTCAGGATAGGGACCGATGACGGGCAATGAACCTCCGGGTTCCTTAAAAGTCAGTAAGTATTATTAAGCATATACATATTTAAAATATATACTTTGTAGCTACCAAAAAGAGCAAATTCTCATGTTAAGGTGGTCACAGTTACATAATATATTATTGGAAATTAAGTGATATAATTAAAATTTTAAGTATGTAAAGAGCAGACAGTGCATTTCTGACCCCAAACATATAGCGGATCGAGTAGTTTCTTCTGGTACTCTATTACGTCACGTGGAAGCATAAGCAGGGTAGAATTGCAAGCTGGTAGGCATGGGGTCATTAAATAACAATGATGTAATGTATTATAAATATGCCCCTATAACGTCATGTGGTTTAGAAAGAACATTCTCTTAGTTTAAACAAATCTTATATGATGTTCGTAAAAGATTTGCATTTCATAACCGCAGAATATGTTTTCGTTCACTGCAACGGGACAGGTTTTGATAAACGAATTATTTGTATATGTTGTGTAAAATGTAAATATTGATAATTTGTATACTGATTTTTGTTATTATTATTGTGTCCCTGTAACGTCACGTGACGTAGGAAGAACATTTTCTTAGCTTAAACAAATTTTTACTGGCAGTTATAGTAAAAGATATGAATTTCATAATCTCAGAATATATGTTTTTGTTCACCGTAACAGAGTTGATTTCATTAAATTAATTGTATATACAGAGTGTTTCCGAGGTGGTGTTACAAACTTTCAGGGATGATGGCGAAGGGCACATGTATCAATTTGAGATAGGAACCATGGTCCGGAAATGACTGAGTTGAAATTTATAAGCAAAAATAGTTGTGTGGAAATGGAATTGTAATTTGCCACCACGTGCCCTCCTTCCCTTAACGTTTGGAACAGTCGTGTAATAATGTTATGGGCCGGATGTCTCCTACGTGGGTACTCGGCCCGATACAATCTGTGAGCTTGTCTACTGTTCCCATTGGCTCATCCGTATTCGAAAATCAGATCTGCTTATTCCGCTCTCGTGTACTCCTCCATTTCACTAGGACTGATCGACTGGACACTGCAACTTGTACACATACACTGCTGTCTACAGACGTGCATATCAGGATCGACCATGTCCGTTACACATTACGCTATCTGCATTGCTTCAGTGTAGTTTCCTGTCCCCACCCCTCAGACAGCGCACTGAATGGAATACTGTAAGTAGACAACGTAAACAACGTCAGATGGATACAGTATGTGTAAGATGTACAGATAAATACACATAAATAAGGTGTACAGAGGAATAAAATTATTTCATTTCCACGCAACTATTTTTGTTTGTAACTTTCGACTCGGTCATTTCCGGACCAGGGTTCCTTATCTCAAATTGATACATGTGCCCTTCGCCATCATCCCTGAAAGTTTGTAACATCACCTCGGAAACACCCTGTATTATACATAGTGTATTTACAGTTAATGTGTATCATGTTTACTATTATGTTCTATAATACTTATATATTGTATGTACTAGTTCAGTATTATTATCGATCTAATTATATTTCCTGTCATATGTAGCACTAATATTTTGTACAGAGCTAGTTTCGCAGTGTTAGTGCGTTTATATGGTTAAAAAGTAGCTGGACAGACCATTTCAATTTAGTAGCAATCCCACTTTCAGTTGTCATGCTTCGTTATTATTATTATTATTATTATTATTATTATTATTATTATTATTATTATTATTATTATTATTATTATTATTATGTACCAAACTAGGTTTTACCTTTCGCAGCGTCCTGATGTAAGCATTTAGGGTCAGAGTGTGAACCCTAAAACTTCAGAATATACTAACCTATAACTTTCCTAACTTGTTTTGGAACAATCAGAACTGAAAGCCCTAAAAACTGTGTACCGAAATTCATGGTGGCGTTAGTATACCATTGCCTTGAGCGGGTTTGAATCTGGGCTTGGGGTCTCTTGGCAAGCTCAGAAATTTTGTGATGACAAAATTGTAGCTGCGTTATTCATCTGTTTGGCGTTTTAACTACAAGCGTTGTAGCTACAAGCCTGGAAAATCCGAAACAGAGAAAACAAGTCAAGAGCTGCTCCTTGTATCGACATCTGGCTGCGGTTAATTTAAACAAGGCAGTATTTTGATTGCCTTATGCGGGACGAGAGCATGGAACCGGTTAATTACAGAGATGATACATGTATATAATCTTGTACATACACACAACTGGCCATTTAGTCATATAAGCGCGTACAAATGAAGGCTTGTTATTACAGGGAGATGGAACCGGGCCGATACAGAACATCATGTGATAGATTCAATATCCCATGAACAAGGCTTAATGGATACCGCAATATTGTTTCCACCCCCATATCCGAGGGTTTGGGGTTAGGGGAGAGATTGTATCGAGGGGCATAACATCGGAATTAGATGGGAACATCGCAGCTACACGAGACCGTGTAGTGTCGATTTATTTATCACTTAACACGTGATGCATGCAACACAAAAAAACCAGGAACACTTCGTGTCCACATACACGCAACCTAATTAAACATTGTTGCAGTGTCCAGTCTGGATTACTATAAGTTATTGCAAGCTTCATGCAATAACGAACTAGTGCATCAAATTCAATACAATACGTCGCTGACCTAGGTAACGATCAGGAGCAATGTCAGCAGATCTCCAGGTTGTATTCTGGCTTGTTGAAACCGTATCATGCTTGAGATGCAAAATAGATTGCTAAATTTCAAGACATATTTCATGTCTTCAGACACTAGCCATTAAAACAGTTTATCTATGATGTACCGGTATATCTTAATATGGTAAGCATAAAAAGAAATGCCATATCACTTAAGATGTACCGATATCTCTTAATATAGTAAATACTAAAAGAAATGCCGTATCATCTAAGATGTACCGATATCTCTTAATATAGTAAACACTAAAAAAAATGACATATCATCTATGACGTACCGATATCTCTTAATATAGTAACTACTAAAAGAATTGACATATCATGAAAGATGCACCGGTATCTCTTAATATAGTAAATACTAGAATAAATGACATATCATCAAAGATGTATCGATATCTCTTAATATAGTAAACACTAAAAGAAATAACATATCATTTTAGCTGCACCGATATCTCTTAATATAGTAAATACTAAAAGAAATGTCATATCATCTAAGATGTATCGATATCTCTTAATATAGTAAACACTAAAAAAAATGACATATCATCTATGACGTACCGATATCTCTTAATATAGTAAACATTAAAAAAATGACATATCATCTATGACGTACCGATATCTCTTAATATAGTAAACACTAAAAAAAGACATATCATCTATGACGTACCGATATCTCTTAATATAGTAAACACTAAAAAAAATGACATATCATCTATGACGTACCGATATCTCTTAATATAGTAAACACTAAAAAAAATGACATATCATCTATGACGTACCGATAACTCTTAATATAGTAAATACTAAAAGAATTGACATATCATGAAAGATGTACCGATAACATTTAATATAGTAAATACTAAAATAAATGCCATATCATCAAAGATGTACCGATAACATTTAATATAGTAAATACTAAAATAAATGCGATATCATCAAAGATGTACCGATAACATTTAATATAGTAAATACTAAAATAAATGCCATATCATCAAAGATGTACCGATAACATTTAATATAGTAAATACTAATTGTTGATAATGTTGTAATTATGATAATAGAATATCTTGTTAATATAATTATTTATCTTGTTTATACAAACTAAAATAAATGCCATATCATCAAAGATGTACCGATAACATTTAATATAGTAAATATTAAAATAAAATAAATTCCATATCATCAAAGATGTACCGATAACATTTAATATAATAAATACTAAAATAAATGCCATATCATCAAAGGTGTACCGATATCTATTAATATAGCAAATACTAAAAGAAATGACATCTCATCTAAGATGTAGGCTACTGATATCTCTTGATATAGAAAATACTAAAAGAAATGCCATATCATCTGAAATGTACCGATATCTCTTAATATAGTAAATACTAAAAGAAATGCCATATCATCTAAGATGTACCGATATCTCTTAATATAGTAAATACTAAAAGATAAACCATATCTTATAAGATGTACGATATATCTTAATATAGTAAATACTGTACTAAAAGAAATGCCATATCATCTAAGATGTATCGATATCTCTTAATATAGTAAATACTAAAAGATATAGCATATCATCTAAGATGTATCGATATCTCTTAATATAGTAAATACTAAAAGATATACCATATCTTATAAGATGTACCGATATCTCTTAATATAGTAAATACTAAAATATATACCATATCATCTAAGCTGTATCGATATCTCTTAATATAGTAAATACTAAAAGATATAGTATATCTTATAAGATGTACCGATATATCTTAATATAGTAAATACTAAAAGAAATGCCATATCATCCAAGATGTACCGATATCTCTTAATATAGTAAATACTGTACTAAAAGAAATGCCATATCATCTAAGATGTATCGATATCTCTTAATATAGTAAATACTAAAAGATATAGCATATCATCTAAGATGTATCGATATCTCTTAATATAGTAAATACTAAAAGATATACCATATCTTATAAGATGTACCGATATCTCTTAATATAGTAAATACTAAAATATATACCATATCATCTAAGCTGTATCGATATCTCTTAATATAGTAAATACTAAAAGATATAGTATATCTTATAAGATGTACCGATATATCTTAATATAGTAAATACTAAAATAAATGCCATATCATCCAAGATGTACCGATATCTCTTAATATAGTAAATACTGTACTAAAAGAAATGCCATATCATCTAAGATGTATCGATATCTCTTAATATAGTAAATACTAAAAGATATAGCATATCATCTAAGATGTATCGATATCTCTTAATATAGTAAATACTAAAAGATATACCATATCTTATAAGATGTACCGATATCTCTTAATATAGTAAATACTAAAATATATACCATATCATCTAAGCTGTATCGATGTCTCTTAATATAGTAAATACTAAAAGATATAGTATATCTTATAAGATGTACCGATATATCTTAATATAGTAAATACTAAAAGAAATGCCATATCATCTAAGATGTACCGGAAATATTGCTCGACGATAAACACCTTCTCCTCTGTTGTGAGAACCATAATTGCAGAAATCAACACAACACTGAATTCACAATAGGCCTATGTCAGACTATTGTATACAATAAATAAATATATACTTCGTTGCTAGGGAAACGTGGACACCAGATGAGCGATAATTTCAGTACTGTTTGTTTTGGCCCATACCGTAATAGAAGTCCTATTATATTTTGGTAATATAGGTCGAAAAACCTCCAATATTTTTTCGAGTTCGTGATAAACCCCGCTATACATGAACTAGATCGTCTTGCTAGCACTACATTTCGTGACAGTTATATAATATAGTTCCATTTCTCGACTCTATTCGATTTTAAAAATAATTTTATTCCTTCTTAACAGACATTTTCTCCCTGTTTCAAATGTTGAACCCCGCAGCCTGAAACACCCGTTATTAAATTACTTACAAAATACGGGGTTTTAACCCCTACAATGTATTTCTCCTGCCAACATGGTGCTTGCCTTTAAATTCATAGTCATTCTGTACCAGAAACTTTCTTCACGGAATGACAAGATGGGACATGGTGAAGACGCTACAACACGAACTTCGCTATGAACAATGAAAACTTGAGTGTAGAACGAGGGTTGAGGGGTAACTTAAAACTATGCTAAACAGAAACGAAGAGGGGTGGAGGCTACTGTTCTATAGAGTTTGCAAACTATTGCTATTGTGTGCAAGGTACAGAAGCTTTCACCTCACAATCATGAAATTTCAGATCCCAAGCAACAGCTTCCATATACTTCTTTTACTTTTACCTTCTCATTACGCTATTCAGAGGTAAAATATAGTGAAACTCCAAAAATGAAATTTAAGGTTGAAAATACGACCAAAGCATCCTTGAACTGAACAAAACGTAACACCTATTTGCTTCATCGTGTACGGAAACCTTCATAAAATAAAACTATACTGAAATAGACTCATTACAGTACACTTTTTGTTACTTAGTTACCATTACAATGTAGTTTCGGGAAGACTTTGGAATAATATTGCTCTAAGTTTTCAATGCAAATTATATTGTATTTGCAATTTTAAATATATGATCGTGCAAAAAAGTTGTAAAATATACGTTTGTGAAGTGTAATACAAAATTTCGGAAATTGAAAAACTCCCTCTACTCGTTTTTCAAACTTATCTATGATTTTGTAAAAAGTACTTCCCAACTTTGTATTGTAATACACTATTTCATATATCCAGCGACTACTAGAAGTATGAGTTTCAAATACAAGAGCGATATTTATTATTAGTTTCATTATTATTGCATTATTATTATTATTATTATTATTATTATTATTATTATTATTATTATTCATGTATCACGTATGGGCGAATCCAAAAATGCATATAGAGTGTTAGTTGGGAGACTGGAGGGAACTAGACCTTTGGGGAGGCCGAGACGTAGGTGGGAGGATAATATTAAAATAGATTTGAGGGAGGTGGGATATGATGATAGAGAGTGGATTAATCTTGCACAGGATAGGGACCAATGATGGGCGTATGTGAGAGGGGCAATGAACCTTCGGGTTCCTTAAAAACCATTTGTAAGTAAGTATTATTATTCACAGTTTTCTTTCCAAGGGCAGGTCTTTCACTGCAAACCCAGCTTTCTCCAATCTTTCTTATTTTCTGCCTTCCTTTTAATCTCCGCATATGATCCATATATCTTAATATCATCATCACCATAATCTAATATCTTCTTCTGCCCCGAACTCTTCTCCCGTTCACCATTCCTTCCAGTGCATCCTTCAGTAGGCAGTTTCTTCTCAACCAGTGACCCAGCCAATTCCTTTTCCTCTTCCTGATCAATTTCAGCTTCATTATTTCTTCACCCATTCTTTCCAACACAGCTTTATTTCCTATTCTGTCTGTCCACTTCACACGTACCATTCTTATCCATATCCACATTTCAAATGCTTCCATTCGCTTCTCTTCATGCCGTCGCGAAGTCCATGTTTCTGCTCCATACAGTACCACACTCCACACAAAGCGCTTCACTAGTCTCTTCCTTACTTATTTTTCTATAGATCCGCACTAGATGCTCCTTTTTCTGTTAAAAGCTTCCTTTGCCATTGCTATCCTTATTTTGACAATCATGTCAGCAAATCATGTTACTACTTACAGTACAGACTCTGGAATTCGTTACCTGCTAGCATCAGGGACTGTCGAAATAAAACTCAATTCAAACGCAAACTTACTAGGCACTTGGTCATTAATTGAGACTCGTTCAGACATGGTTTCTTGTAAATAGTTCTCTTAATATATCACAAAATATTTCAATATCCGGTAGTTTCATCACTATAGAATTTTGTTATTCTAGGTTAAATTTGTAATTCAGTAAATACAAAAATATTCTTTGTTCTTAACTTCTATGATAAAATGTCTAGCTTTCACTAATCAGGTAATCTTGTCGTAAAGGTAAAAAAGGTAAAGGTATCCCCGTAACATGCCATGAAGGCATTTGGGGGGCATGGAGGTAGAGCCCCATGCTTCCCATGACCTCGGCACTAGAATGAGGTGGTGTGGTCGGCACGACGCTCTGACCGTCTTTTACCCCCGGGAAAGATCCGGTACTCAATTTTATAGGAGGCTGAGTGAACCTCGGGGCCGTTTTGAAAGTTTAGCAACGAGAAAAAATCCTGTTACCACGTGGGATCGAACCCCGGACCTTCCAGTCCGTAGCCAGCTGTTCTACCAACTGAGCTACCCGTACTTCAATTTTTACTTTAATTGTAATTGTAAATTTAATATTAACTGTAATTTTATTCTTCATATTATAGTTGTAATCCCCTGGTAGAGGGGCAGAGAAGGCCTGACGGCCTTATCTCTTCCAGGTTAAATAAATAAATAAATACTAATACTTCTTCCTATAACCACGGCCTTCGTCTTGTTTGCATTCATCTTCATCCAATATTGCTCACAGCTGACATTTAGCTCCAGGAGCATGTTCCTTAGTATCATCTCCTCTTCTGCTAACAACGCCATATCATCGGCAATCTTAAGCACTTTATTCTTCTTCCTCCTACTATAACTCCTCCCATGTTCTGAAAACAGTTCTTCACTAAATCCTCCAAGTAGATGTTGAACAGGGTAGGTGATAAAGGGCATCCTTGACGTACTTCTCTCTCTCTCACACTTCCTTCTGACATTTCTTCTCCTATACTTACTTTCACTCGTTGGTTCATATAAAGATTACTGAACAATCTTCTCTCTTTCCAATCCACACCACTTTTATTTACGATCCCCAACAGTTTATTCCAATTGACTGTGTCAGAAACCTTTTCTAGGTTCACAAATACTACATACATTTCTTTATTCTTCTCTAGGTATCTTTTGTCGATTGTTAGTAGCAGTCCAATTGCATCTCTCGTACTTTTTGCCTTCCTCAAGCCAAACTGCTCTTCTTCCAACTGTTCTTCCATCTTAAAATGTTTATATCGGCGTATGAACATTGATACTTACTTACTTACTTACTAACTTTTAAGGAACCCGGAGGTTCATTGCCGCCCTCACATAAGCCCGCCATTGGACCCCATCCTGTGCAAGATTAATCCAGTCTCTATCATCATATCCCACCTCCCTCAAATCCATTTTAATATTATCCTCCCATCTACGTCCCGGCCTCCCCAAAGGTCTTTTTTCCCTCCGGCCTGCCAACTAACACTCTATATGCTTTTCTGGATTCGCCCATACGTGCTAATGCTCTGCCCATCTCAAACGTCTGGATTTAATGTTCCTAATTATGTCAGGTGAAGAATACAATGCTTGCAGTTCTGTGTTGTGTAACTTTCTCCATTCTCCTGTAACTTCATCCCTCTTAGCCCCAAATATTTTGCTAAGCACCTTATTCTCAAACACTCTTATTCTCTGTTCCTCTCTTAAAGTGAGAGTCCAAGTTTCACAACCATACAGAACAATAGGTAATATAACTGTTTTATAAATTCTAACTTTCAGATCTTTTCACAGCAGACTGGATGAGAAAAGCTTCTCAACCGAATAATAACACACATTTGTATTATTTATTCTGAGTTTAATTTCATCCCGAGTGTTATTTATGTGTGTTACTGTTTCTCCAAGATATTTGAATTTTCCACCTCTTCGAAAGATAAATCTCCAATATTTTTTTATTTCCATTTCGTAGAATATTCTGGTCACGAGACATAATCATATACTTTGTCTTTTCGGGGTTTACTTGCTCCAAGTAATATTCCCGTGTTTTCCCTAATCGTTTGTGAATTTTCTCGTACCATATTCACGTCATCCGTATTGGCATTAATATTAATTTAAATTAATTACTTTCCTTGGAAGCTATTCATTGACCCAGTAAGTTACGTGAAAATAAGTTAATTATATCCAGAAGGCTTTTCTGTGTGAATGCCCTCATTTCTCGTCTCCGTGTCACAAATTCTCTGCTGAATCTCCTTCCATTGTAGAACAGGAAGTATTTCACTACGTAAAGTCTTTAAGCTGTAGAAAGATTCACTTGCTTGCAACTTACAAATGACACACATGGAGTGGTGGCGTGGATAAGTGCCACTCCATCATCTACGTAATTTCTTTCCTCTCCAGGTATTCTTATATAATGGCAATGTAAAACACAGAGTTTGCTTTCTGTTGAGCCTAGGAAGAAATTTAATATTAGGCCCAGCTAATGAGTTATGCCCTGACAGAAACCGCAGTAAAATCATTTCTGCCATCAGCCGAGCGAAATCAACTAATGTGAAAGTTCGAGGCGTTTCACTCAACGTATAAGCTGTGAAATAATATGAAATTTCTCTCTAGTTCGGTATTGATCCTCTCATACGTATGAAAACGGCAGTAGGGTTACTCTGAGGTATTGGAGGCCACGACACGATTATTTTTAAAGCTCTAATGCGCCCGCCCATATTTGTTTCAAATTATATACGTAACATCGCATGATTGTTCTTAACTTGGCGTTAAGCACGATATCTTCCATTCCACTCGGATCTGTGACACTGGGTGTGTAGAAAGTTGTGTCATTTTCTTTAATAGCAGCTACTAATATTACTGTTTTTTTTACTTGTTTATTTAACGACATTGTATCAACTACGAGATTATTTAGCGTCCTTTGGCTTGGTGATAGCTAGATGAGGCCGACGTTTCGCCATAGATTACCTGACATTTGCCTTACGGTTGGCGAAAACCTCGGAAAAACCCAACCACGTAATCAGCCCAAGCGGGAATCAAACCCGTGCCCAAGCGAAACTCCGGATCAGCACGCAAGTATCTTAACCGACTGAGCTACGCCGATGGCTAATATTGCTGTTGATATACTGGGTGTTCATTTCAAAGTGTGTCATGACGTCACTATTGTGAGTCAGCGATTTGAAGCGAGTTTCAGCTTTTACGTCAGAGAAGTTGCCTATTAATCAAGGCGTTCAATCTGAACTTGAGAACGTGTACGGTATAACTTGAACGTCGTAGCAACAGATGGCGATCTGTACTGTCTGTGTGCTACCATAACCTCTTTCGAACTGTGTTTTGCACGGTCAAGTCGTACGCAGGGTATTTATCATTGGTTGCGTACGGCAACATTCCACAACACAAATCAAATGCTCCGTGTCCATGTTGACCGTCGAAGTTAATGTCAACAAATACGTAAGAAATCGTCTTAACCCTCTCCCCATATCCTGACAGTAAGAAAAAACCCACCTCAGTACACGTTTCCAAACAGTTCACATTTGTGCCACTACCGGCGTTACCGTACATATCAGTAAGTACTCTTCAGAATGAACGCCGTACTTGCTATGCAACTTCTCTAACACGTAGGTAATACACCTTTGCGGAAGTGTAGGAAGATTGAATTCTCTAGGCTCATCGACTAGCCATATGACGGCATACAGCGAGCCATGACACACTTTGAACTGAACACCCAGTAGTAGTGTCTTCCAACATATGGAATTCTGCTATTTTCGTATGGAATTGAGTTTAAGATATGTTCACATAATAATGAAATACGAGTAAACAAAGGCAAATGGACTCAGCACATAGAAGGAATAGTAGAAAGTAGGATTATAAAGGAAACTTGGAAATACTGTAAAAGCCTGCAGGTAAGAGAGCTAATGTTAGGAGAAAATCCACAAGTATAAGGGAAAACACGGAAATTTGGAAGTAAATCCCGAAAAGACAAAGTATATGATTATGTCTCGTTACCAGGAGATAATACGGAATGGAAATATGAAAATTGGACATTTTTCCTTGGAAAGGTGGAAAAATGACACTCGGTAGGAAATTAAGTGCAGAATAAATACAGAAAATGCCTGCTATTATTCGGTTGAGAAGCTTTTGTCATCTAGTCCATTTAAAAAAAATAAACGAAAGTTAGAATTTATAAAACAGCTATATTACCGGTTGTTCTGTATGGTTGTGAAACTTGGACTCACTTTGAGAGAGAAACAGAGATTAAGGGTGTTTGGGAATAAAGTACTTAGGAAAATATTTGGGGCTAAGAGGGATGAAGTTACAGGAGAATGGAGAAAGTTACACAACACAGAACTGCACGCATTGTATTCCACACCTGACATAATTAGGAACATTAAATCCAGACGTTTCAGATGGGCAGGGCATGTAGCACGTATGGGCGAATCCAGAAATGCATATAGAGTGTTAATTGGAATGCCGGAGAGAAAAAGACCTTTGGGGAGGCCGAGACATAGATGGGATGATAATATTAAAATGGATTTGAGGGAGGTGGGATATGATGGTAGGGACTGGATTAATCTTTCTCAGGATAGGGACAGATGGCGGGCTTATGTGAGGGCAGCAATGAACCTCTGGGTTCCTTAAAATTCATAAGTAAGTCACACCCAGTATGCTTGAATAAGTAACATTTTTCTAAGACTGGTATCTTATTTTATGTATTATCTCCAACAGCTTTTGTATAAAACTTTTTCTTGTGAAATTAAAATTTAAGAAGTTATTAGCAATGTCCCACAGTCATTGTTCACTTGTATACTTAGTTACAAGTTATGTAGCCTACTGAATAAAACAATAGCTAACGTTGGATTTTCAATACATATAGAGCATTCCACGTTAAGAAAAAAGCATTGGTTTTTATGGGCCTTGCCTAGTACATTGTACAAGCTATGTGGTAGATAGACGTTTCTATGGCAACTGCTCATTTGATGGAATAGCCCATATGCTCAATGCTTTTTTAACGGCAAGGTGCCGGTATTACAATTCTCCGTATCAGTAGAAAAGAAGAATGAGAAGCTGTAGGCCTGGTTGCATAATATCAGGGTCTGCTTATGATTATTCACTAAACGAATTTTGTATTTACGAGCCCCAAGATTAAAGAGGGGTGCGCGCAAGACGCCAACCTAGTCATTAATCACCCCGCCTGTAATTGCCGTCTAATTCCGAGGCCGCCGCGTCTTGGTGCTGCGGTAGCTTTTTCTTCGCAGATTTTCTGTCGTCATATTTTCCAGTATGCCACACGTCTTGCCTAGATGCGAGGATGACAAATTACGCCTCTTATTTGAAGCACGTCGAACATTTCCATAAACGATATCGCTGCTTTCGCAGTCCCGCTACTCATTTGTTTGTATGCTTCCATTGTTTGTAGTCAATATCCTGTTTATATTAAGTTTATGGATACCGTGACAAGAGAATCATGAATGGCATACGTTAAGCCGACGTGTGACTCAACACAACGACAGAAGATGTACAGGAGTTCGAGGTCACGGAATAAATCAGGCAATTCCGTCCTTTTGTGGTTTTTATTTATTTATTTATTAATTTATTTATTTATGTATTTATTTATTTATTTCCCTCTTTCAATTTATTTGTTTATTTATTTTCCTCTTTCAATTTATTTATTTATTTATTTATTTATTTATTTGTTTGTTTGTTTCTTTGTTTCTTTCTTTCTTTCTTTCTTTCCCTCTTTCAATTTATTTATATATTTATTTCTCTCTTTCAATTTATTTATTTATTTGTTTTTTGTTTCTTTCTTTCTTTCTTTCTTTCAATTTATTTATTTATTTGTTTCTTTGTTTGTTTGTTTCTTTCTTTCTTTCAATTTATTTATTTATTTGTTTCTTTGTTTGTTTCTTTCTTTCTTTCAATTTATTTATTTATTTGTTTCTTTGTTTCTTTGTTTGTTTGTTTGTTTCTTTCTTTCTTTCAATTTATTTATTTATTTCTTTCTTTCTTTCTTTCAATTTATTTATTTATTTGTTTCTTTGTTTCTTTCTTTCTTTCAATTTATTTATTTATTTGTTTCTTTGTTTCTTTCTTTCTTTCTTTCAATTTATTTATTTATTTGTTTCTTTCTTTCTTTCTTTCTTTCTTTCAATTTATTTATTTATTTGTTTCTTTGTTTGTTTCTTTCTTTCAATTTATTTATTTATTTGTTTCTTTGTTTCTTTCTTTCTTTGTTTCTTTCTTTCTTTCAATTTATTTATTTATTTGTTTCTTTGTTTCTTTCTTTCAATTTATTTATTTATTTGTTTCTTTGTTTGTTTCTTTCTTTCTTTCTTTCAATTTATTTATTTATTTGTTTCTTTGTTTCTTTCTTTCTTTCTTTCTTTCAATTTATTTATTTATTTGTTTCTTTGTTTCTTTGTTTCTTTCTTTCTTTCAATTTATTTATTTATTTGTTTCTTTGTTTCTTTCTTTCAATTTATTTATTTGTTTCTTTCCCTCTTTCAATTTATTTATATATATATTTATTTATTTATTTATTTATTTCCCTCTTTAAATTTATTTATTTGTTTCTTTTTGCCCTCTTTCAACTTATTTCTTTATTTATTTATTTATTTATTTATTTATTTATTTATTTATTTATTTATTTATTTATTTATTTCCCTCTTTCAATTTATTTATTTGTTTCTTTTTTCCCTCTTTCAATTTATTTATTTATTTATTTATTTATTTATTTATTTATTTATTTATTTATTTATTTATTGTTTTATATGTTTATTCATTTGTTTGTTCGTTTCTTTCTTTCTTTCATCTTATTTGTTTATTATTTTTTATTTATTAGTTGTTTTTTCCTTTCTTGGTTGAGATTTTTTCCTGGGGTTTCCCTCAATCCAATACAAATTTTGGATTACTGGCTTAAAGCTAAAGAAAGACTGGGAAGATCTCTTCATAAATTTATTTCTGAAAAAGGATCATCTGGCCTAATTTAGTGTAGGATGATGATGATGATGATGATGATGATATTGTCTGCACACGAAATGTAAAACAACACGATTCTATCTAAATGAACGGCACAAACATTCAAGTGAAATAATATGTTTTGTTAGGAAGCAAGGGAAGAGTTTTGTACCGGTACATAGCAAAGAGCAGCCATTTCTCTGGGTTTGAGGCTCGGAGCTAATTAGTTTAATGATCAAATTCAGGTTAGATCTGGAAATGCTACAGTCGAAACAGCGGTTTGGATATTTCTCGGAATCAATTCGAAATGCCGAGTTAATTTACTTAGCACCGTTGCGGTCTAGGCCTCCTGTAAATCAAACCCTGATAGAAAAGTTTGTTCTATAAGTTACTATTTACCGACCACATATGTTATCCATAAAATAAGAAGTATATTTCAATATGCTTTTAAATTACATTTTATGTGATCCGTTCTGTTGCTATAGTAACCGAAAGATTATGAAGATAAGTTCAAAAATTATTATTATATTATATTATATAATAGTAATATACGTTACAAGAGCGGTATGTTGAAGTTTTCATGTTCGAGGAAAAGTCTGAAAATGCGAAACGTAGTTGAGCTTTTTTAATTTCCGAGAATTAAAAGACAACATACCGCTCGTGTATCGTACATTATTTTGTGCGAAGATCGTTTATTACATACCTGAAAGAGGAATTTCTAATTAGTTGCAATGAAATCTCCATCTTGGTTTCTGTTCAATGACGGCAAATTTGCAAAACGAAAATTATCTATCTTCATCATTGTTGCTTTAAAATGTTTTCTGTGTTTACTATACTCCATATACTTCTGTCTTCCCCCCCCCCCCAGTCTACAAATGGGAACTTAAAACAAACGGTAAGGTTATGTAATGATTTATTTTTCATTTTAATATTTTAACAATATTATTTATATAACATATTGCAGTAATAACATCGGCATCTGGAATCTTGTTGATTTTTTCACGGCTTCCTTAATATTACTTGCATCACGAATGCAGTAACTTTAGTGGAGTTGTAGAGTTTACTTAATTTTTGCAAATATTTAAAAACAATAATTAACAGTGCAATTTAGGTGAAATTGTAGTGGTAAGTTTCCAATTTATAATTATTACTATATTGAACGTCTCTAAAAATAATACGTTAAAAGCCTAAAGCAGTAAAATCAATATGTCACTTAAGCGGTAAGAAGAGGGAAATTGTTATGTGTGTTAGGTTGGGAATACTGAATGTGGAATTTTAGACTTTCCGCGGATTGGTTTTGTGCGGAAACCAAGCAAATACGCACAATCTCGCACAAAATTATGTTTTAGTGTTTTATATTAGCTAGTTTCATACATAAATCTATATCCCTGTCTGACAGAATGGTTTTTATACGAATCTCCATAGTAACTGCAATGCAGGAAACAGTTGAAGCGCTATTTTCACACTACGTGGAACAACGGTTATTAATTCAAGCGGCGCATTGCACATGTCATCTGTCTTCTGTGAATGCGACGTAATGGATTACCTTAGGTGAAGGAGCGGAGTTATTGCTGACCAGACGTTATGTGAGTCTTCCAATCCCTAGCTTGTGGCAAGACAAGATCCAGATATTGACTTGAAGCCATTTTGAGCAAGAGATACATTGCTAAGAAATAAAGAGAAGGATAATGGTTGTTCTGCACTAAAACCACAGGTACGAAGCTTGAG
This sequence comes from Periplaneta americana, assembly GCF_040183065.1. Classification (NCBI taxonomy): domain Eukaryota; kingdom Metazoa; phylum Arthropoda; class Insecta; order Blattodea; family Blattidae; genus Periplaneta; species Periplaneta americana. The sequence continues at coordinate 180,402,417 of NC_091122.1, forward strand.
TTGTTGAGGGTACTAGGAACAATAGACTGTGACAGTACTATTTCGCATTGTCTGATATGAGGCGATAGTAGCGATCCTAGTGGTTAGCAACTATCTATGGATGCATATTCCCTACGTATTGAGCTTCGTGACTGTATACAGAGTTAGTTAAAAGTCCCGCACCACCTAAATAACTTTTGAAGCATACGGTTCAGTGATATGAAACTTGGTATGTGAGGATAACCATATCCTAAATACTCAATAATGGTATTACCGAGTTTTTTATATTTCCGGTTTAACCGGAAGTAACTCCAACTCTCTTATTTTAAATGGAACACACAATATATTTTTTTTTTATTTTTGAATAAGGCTCATTAAGAGCTTTCCAGAAGTACCAACACTTGATACTTCTGTACAAATTCAGTGTTGCTAAGTCAAGAAAAAAGAAAAGTGTATCGAATATTAAAATAATAAATGCACTACCTAAATAATTTTTGAAGCATACGGTTCAGTGATATGAAACTTGGTATGTGAGGATAACCATATACTAAGAACTCAATAATGGTATTACAGAGTTTTTTCTATTTCCGGTTTAACCGGAAATAACTCCAACTATCTTATTTTAAATGGAACATCCAATATATTTTTTTTTTATTTTAGAATAAAGCTCATTAAGAGCTTTTCAAAAAGTACCCACACGATACTTCTGTACAAATTCAATGTTGCTAAATAAAAATGGAAGTGGTGCAAGATATTCCTAAAGCCTGGTTAAATCATTCCTTAAATGGTTTCTATGATCGAGTGACACATTGTAAAGCAGCTGAGGGCTACCAATTTGAACATATAATTTAGAAGGTGAGCTAGTTTTGTTTTGTTTTTGTTAAGGAAGGAGTATTTTATTATTTTAATATTCGATACACTTTTCTGTTTTCTTGACTTAGTAACACTGAATTTGTACAGAAGTATCGAGTGTGGGTACTTTTTGAAAAGCTCTTAATGAGCATTATTAAAAAATACAAAATATATATTGGGTGTTCCATTTAAAGTAAGAGAGTTGGAGTTACTTCCGGTTAACCGGAAGTATAAAAAACTCGGTAATACATTTTTGAGTTCTTAGCATATGGTTATCCCCACATATCAAGTTTCATGTCACTGAACCATATGCTTCAAAAGTTATTTAGGTGGTGCGGGACTTTTAACTAACCCTGTATACTAGACTGTAGTAAAATTTTGTTCAATCCTGATACATCGGAACAGTTTCTGTGAATCAATGAAAGGAATACGAAATGGGAAGAAAGGAATTGAAAGAGAGAATTTTATGAATTGAAATCTTATTGTTTGTTAAGTATGGACTTAAGTGCTTATAAGAAAGGTTTTATTTTCTTCTGCCAATCAATAAAACATTTTAACAGCCGATTATCTAACATACTGATCAAGAAAAATAACACACAGCTTACCATTATTTCTATTCCAAAACTTGCTTTAATTCTTTAACATATAAAGAATATGACAAATTTTGATAATCAAATTGTTGGGCATTTTTACACGCCTCGTCCTCACCTCCGTGAGGGTTACTCACCACACTCGGCATCATAGACAAAACAAGACTGAATAGTGATAGGAAGTAGAGTCGTGCACGAAAAATAGAAATTATACAGGGTGATTCGCGAGGATTTACCGTCTCTTATGGAGCTTATTTCCGAAGACATACTGAGCAAGAAATGACATATAAACATTTGTCCTAATCTCAATGTTTTCAGAGCTACCCTAATTTTAAATTGTTTTTAAAATATCATTATTCTTTAGTTTTAAGGGTAAAAGAATATTACAAATAAAGAATGAACTATTCAGGAGTATCATTTCTTTAATTAGCTAGTATTCTAAAGCTAGAAATGTGTTGCGAATTCCATAGTTGCTTCGTACGAATTTTTTTTTTTTTTCAATTTTTAACTACAAAATTATATTTTCTTAAGCGTTTATCACAACAATTATTACAAATCACGCCAATCTTGTAAAATCTTCAAGACTGTACATTAGGATGCATAATTAAACTGTAAAGAATCAAGTTCCTAAAGTCGTATGATTTGTAACAATTTTTGTGATAAGTGCGTAAGAATGGTGTCATTTTTAGTTTAAAATTTAAAAACAAAGTTTGTACAAAGCAATTAACAACACATTTTTAGCTTCATAATACGACCCAATTAAAGAAAAGATACTTCTGAATAGTTCATTCTCTGTACATAATATTCTTTCACCCTTAAAACTAAAGAAAAAAGGTATTTAACAAACAACTTCAAATTAGTTTGAAAATATTGAGATTAGAACAAAAGTTTATATTACATTCTTTGCTTAGAATTTCCTCGCAAATAAGCCCCGTAAGTGTCGGTAAATCCCCGTGAATTATTACTGCATATTGCTATAGAATGCCTGGCACTGTAGTCAGTATGCAAAGCTCTTCCGTTCGCGGAGTGTCTCAGGTTCGATTTATCGAATATTCGAGTTGTATCTCATTCTTTGTGGTTTACGGTAAAGGCAGACCACATTGAGCCATGCAGGAATTGGAAGAACACTTCCAAGGACGTGATTATCATCGTGTAGGCCTGCTGTTTTATTCGTAATTATTTTCCTCTCACTACAATCAATCAATCAATCATTCATCGATTCATCCATCCATCCACTCATTGATTCATACATCCTTGACTTCATTGATTGATTCATTGACTGTGATTCACTGATTGGTTCTTTCATTCATTAGTTGATTGATTGATTGATTAAATCATTCATTCATTCATTCATTCATTCAATGAATAATTCATTCAGGTATTACATACAGTTGGTATCGTCAAGAGAAAAACATATCTTCGTACCTGTCCTCTCTCTTCACTTACCTTTCTTCCCACCACAATCTGAACACATGCTCTCGTCATGAAACAATACTAACAATACCATCCCATCGCACTTCCTCATAGTCATCCTTTTTCACAATAGCCCTGCCAAGACTCTGGAATTCGCTACCTGCTAGCATCAGGGACTGTCGAAATAAAATTCAATTCAAACGCAAACTTACTAGGCACTTGGTCTGTAATTGATTTCTTGTAAATAGTTTCCTTAATCTATCACAAAATATTTCAATATCCAGTAATTTCATCACTATACAATTTTGTTATTCTAGGTTTAATTCGTAATTCAGTAAATATAAAATGTACTTTGTTTTTCTATGATAAGTTATCTAGCTTTAATTAGTCGTACTTTGATTTTTATTGTAATTGTAATTTTAATACTAATTGTAATTTTATTTGTAATTGTAATTGTAAATTTAATACTAATTGTAATTTTATTCTACATATTATAGTTGGAATCTCCTGGTAGAGGGGCAGAGAAGGCCTGACGCCCTTATCTCTACCAGGTTAAATAAATAAATACTAATAATACTAATATCTTCTTAAAAATGATTTATTAATCAAAAAAATGCATCTGCTTACAATAATTAAAAGGCATTAACAACTACTGTTTTAGAGGTATGCATTATGAGTTTAAAATGTAAAAGTTACAATAGAAAGAATGTACTTATTTTGTCCTTTGAAATTACACTTATTTCCTTTGTTGTTACCGGTGTCCATTTGTTCATCTATATATGTTATGAAGATAAGTGTAATAGGCCTAAAGTATGCAATCAATATTATAGCCCTATATTAAACAAATTCATTTTTTAAATCACACATGGTAAATTTCCTTCAATTGTTACTCCGTTTGTGTATCAGTGTTCTGTCTAGCCTGTAAAATTTCAGGGGCAACCGGTTGAAATTCGAACATTCGGGTCGACCTGGTTGGCGAGTTGGTATAGAGCTGTCATTCTATGCCCAAGGTTGCGGGTTCGATCCCGGGCCAGGTCGATGTCATTTAAGTGTGCTTAAATGCGACAGGCTCATGTCAGTAGATTTACTGGCATATAAAAGAACTCCTGCGGGACAAAATTCCGGCACATCCGGCGACGCTGATGTAAGCTCTGCAGTTGAGAGCGTCTATAAATAAAAACATAACAATAACATCGAACATTCGGTCGGATCCTCTACCTTGACGGATGCTCTCTGACCCGTCGAATGAAAAGTGGTTGTAAGCCCATGTTTGTAGGAATTTTTATTTCTTCATTTAATGCATACTATCTCCTCTCTATATATTGGTACCTTTTTCCAGAACTCCTGGAAAGAATATGGTTAAAAATTCATGCAAGAAAGTGCCTTCGGCAGCAATTGAAGCAGGATCCTTTAGGAAAACTTCCGTTCTAGCCAGAGCGGAAGAATATATCGTAAGTTCTCTATAATTAAAAGCTCTGCATAGGAAATTAGTTCCCAGTGTATTAGCTCCCCATCGCGTAGACTCAATATATTCCAAAACACGTGCCTGAGACAAGTAAAAACTAACTTTTGTTCCAACAGACATCGAACTCACGTTACGTAACGTGATAGTGAATTCCCACTACACAATGCAGTGTTTGTGGTAAGGTCGCCGGGCATTGAAGCTCTGATACCTGTGGTTAATTCTTTCCAAGCCGTAATTTGTGAATTACGATCACCATTATCTCGAACCGACCTTCACCTGGACTGCAATTACGTGAGTAGGCACCACGCAACCCAAGGTGCAGAGTCTGGTTGATGTTTTTTTTTATATTTGTCACTACTTTAAACCTTAAATTGACGAAATATCGTATAGGATACAACAGGTTAATATGCTATATGCTATAATTTTAATAGAACAATAGAAAAAAAATGGTAGGAAATAGTAATATGCGTTACAAGAGCGGTATGTTGAAGTTTTCATGTTCGAGGAAAAGTTTGAAAAAGCGAAACGTAGTTGAGCATTTTTAATTTCCGAAAATTGAAAGAAAACATACCGCTCGTGTATCGTACATTGTTTTGTGCGAAGATCGTTTATTACATACCTGAAAGACGAATTTCTAATTAGTTGCAAAGAAATCTCCGCCTTGGTTTCTGTTCAATGACGGCAAATTTAGAAAACAAAAATATCTATCTTCAACATTGTTGCTTTATAACGTTTTCTGTGTTTACTATACTCCAGCAGGCCGTGACATACGTCTGTCTTTTTTTTCCCCCAGTCAATGACGAGTCTGGAATCTTGTTGATTTTTTCACGGCTTCCTTGATGTTACTTGCATCACGAATGCAGTAACTTTAGTGGAGTTGTAGAGTTTACTTAATTTTTGCAAATATTTAAAAACAATAATTAACAGTGCAATTTAGGTGAAATTGCAGTGGTAAGTTTCCAATTTATAATGATTACTATATTGAACGTCTCTAAAGATAATATGTTTAAAGCCTAAAGCAGTAAAATCAGTATGTCACTTAAGCGGTAAGAAGAGGGAAATTGTTATGTGTGTTAGGTTGGGAATACTGAATGTGTAATTTCAGACTTTCCGCGGATGGTTTTGTGCGGAAACCAAACAAATACGCACGATCTCGCACAAATTAAAATTTCACAATACTGTAATAATGTACAACATAAAATATGCACATTGCAATAGTTGTTTTCTTTACGGTCCGACACGGCTTAATAAACCAGTGTGAGAATGAAGTTTTGCCAATTTAAGAGTTAAAACTTATCATCAGTAGGGCCTACTTTATTTTGAATTTAGGCTACATGATTAAATTGATCTCCATATCCGTGATCAATTAAGTGGACACTATGGTCAAATAATACTGAAAATTTAAAAAAAAATCCACATTTTTTATTTTTATAATCGTAATTATATTTTTGTACGATAGTGTTTTTCTCATCGTTACAGCAAATGCCCGCCACGATTGAAAGTCGATTTTACTGAATTCAGAATTGCCAACCTAGATAACTACGTTGACATATTACAGATATACTCTAGAGTTGTATTGAAAACCACTGCCTTCTATGTATGCTACAATCGTGCAATGCATGTAAAATTCATAAGTAAAAAGCACTGTTAATTAATATACAGTCAACTCCGAATAGAGTGAACTTCTGCGGACTTTCATATTTCGTTCATTATATCCGAGGTTCACTAAATCCAAAGTGTCTCTCTCCTAACCTTAAATGAATGAATGAATGAATGAATGAATGAATGAATGAATGAATGAATGAATGAATTAAATTGTGAACAAGAAAATAAAACACTATACAGTACTTACTTAGTTAGTTACTTACTTACTTACTTACTTAATTACTTACTTACTTACTTACTTACTTACTTACTTACTTACTTACTTACTTACTTACTTACTTACTTACTTACTTACTTACTTACTGGCTTTTAAGGAACCCGCAGGTCCATTGCCGCCCTCACATAAGCCCGCCATCGGTCCCTATCCTGAGCAAGATTAATCCAGTACCTACCATCATATCCCACCTCCCTCAAATCCATTTTAATATTATCTTCCCATCTACGTCTCGGCCTCCCCAAAGGCCTTTTTCCCTCCGGTCTCCCAACTAACACTCTATATGCATTTCTGGATTCGCCCATACGTTCTACATGCCCTGCCCATCTCAAACGTCTGGATATAATGTTCCTAATTATGTCAGGTGTAGAATACAATGCGTGCAGTTCTGCGTTGTGTAACTTTCTCCATTCTCCTGTAACTTCATCCCTCTTAGCCCCAAATATTTTCCTAAGTACCTTATTCTCCACGACCGTCGGCTATTTTAAATAAATAATATAATTAAACAGCTACGATCATCTTTTCTTTCTTAGCAGTAATACCAATCGTATTCCACTACGGTTTAACTTAACTGAGACTCTGTAATACGACACGTTGAGTTAAACTCATGGTTAGGTTTAACTTAGGTTTAACATAATCTTTAGATTAATCGTATTTATAAAACTGGGCCTAAATGCTGCAGAATGTGCTATTGCGTCACTTGTGAAATCCAAAGATGCTTGGTTAACGATCAAACAAACAGTGGCCCACTAACTTTAATGAAGGTACACTAACGAAGGAAGGAATACAGTATATTATTTATATGTCTGTTTTCTTGCAACCCAGCATAAGATTTCTTAATTGCAAATTCCTCTTCCACTAGTAAAAACTACTTACCTCCCTTAATAATAAATAACTTCGGAATATGTATGATAAGAACTTTCTTGTGTTAAATTTTAATGTACCTTGTTAACATGTTTCGACCTATTTTCGGTCATTTTCGGAACTGGTCGTTGTTGGTCTTGGCGCCTCTTGTTTCCTGTGTGGGTGCGTTCGTAGTGTAGAGTCAAACAACCCCAACATAATAGAAAACATAATACGTAAGACAAAACAAAACCACAAAAAACAGAATACAACACAAACACAAGAACACAAAAAATACAACACACTGACATACGAAAACAAAAACACACATAAAATTGCAACCTCATTCAATAAATTAAACTACAACATCGCATACAGAACTAAACACACTACAAAAACATTTCAACACACAAACAACACAAACAAACAAATACAACCACACAGGCGTATACAAACTCAAATGTAACACCTGCAACAACTTCTACATAGGACAGACAGGCAGATCATTTCAAACACGTTACAAAGAACACATCACAGCCATAACAAAATTACAAAACATCTCCACATATGCAGAACACATCACAAATGCCAACCACACCTACAGAGACATCAACACAGACATGGAAATACTACACATCCAACCAAAAAGCCAGAAACTCAACACACTAGAACAATATGAAATATACAGACACACGAAAACACACCCCGACGATATTCTCAACACACAACTCAATTTCAAAACACATACACTCTTTGACTCTACACTACGAACGCACCCACACAGGAAACAAGAGGCCCCAAGACCAGCAACGACCAGTTCCGAAGATGACCCAAAATAGGTCGAAACATGTTAACAAGGTACGTTAAAATTTAACACAAGAAAGTTCTTATCATACATATTCCGAAGTGATACAGTGTTAAAAGTTGTGTAATCAAGATGCATAAATAACTGCATAACATTGACGTCCGTTTCGAGAAATGATTTCACAGCTACATGAATTTGCAAGTTAGGTTTTATCAAGAAGTTATGGAACGGATGTCAGCTTAACATTCTTGTAATACTCTCGAATGTTTATTTCTCAGGACACACTAGTGTCCATGACCTGTAACTTTTGCATGCATGATGTATTTTAGATATGGCTATAAAATGTGTTAGAGCCCATTTAGTAAACATGCAACACGTAACAAAATGGGCAGTTTTAAATCTCAGAATTATTATAAAAATGTCAATGAGCACATGAATAGTCGCCTTCTAGTTTTATTGTACTGTTACGTCAGATAAACAATTCACTGTACTCGTCATTTTCAACACACTTCATTTAGAACTATGTATTTCCATGTTCTATGAATTTCACTTCTATTCTACTCACAATTGACTGAGAAATAGATGGCCGTTTTGGATGAGTTTCGTTAAAAATCTGCTTACATCTTGTTGAATACGTCTTCTGTTAACAAATCCTATCATCATTATCTTCATCATCATCATCATCATCATCATCATCATCTCATTCTCTTATTTTTTATTAAGAACATCTTGTTTTATGTTTATTCCATCAATAAAACTGCTTCCGTAATACAGAGACTAACGAAATGTGTGTGTATCTAATACCTACTCACTTCACTTAACGTGATTCGGATTCCACATACTGCGGATAGATGGCAAGTCTGTGATCCATTTTCAAGTTGCACACCACTTCGGCGGGCCACGCTATGCATGGTGTCTATCTGTGAAGAGTTATGTCGTGTACTAGGGTGAGTGTAAGTGTAGTGTAGGGAATGGGTGATGATGATGATGGTGAAGACGAGGAAGGGAGAAGGGGAAACCCAGTGCCCGCACGTAGCTATCCTGTCGAATAGCACCAAAGGGGCCGCCATGCTTAACGTCCCCATCCGACGGACGAATCACTATCAACAGTAACACATGCCTTCCCTTCATATGCACTGCGGAGAGATTTGGGATTTAACCCAGGCATATTGGTGCACAATTTAGTGATTAGAAGTTGTGCACCGCCATACCTCCTAGCTCCAAGGTAGAAATTTGTACAAGAAAATTTATGACCCTGCCAGGAATCGAACCCGGGTCGGCTAGTCTGGGGGCAGACACGCTACCACAGAGATAACTCGACCAACTGATACTAAGGAAATGTACCAAAAAAATAATATTGTTGCCATAGTAACCATAACCATATTGCTTCTGTATAAAACAATAATGAAATATTAGATAAAATTATGCTTTTTCGGGTGATATTTAAAATACTATAGGGAACCATAAATAAGTAATATCTACCACGTACTACGCCTATTCTATTTCTTTGCAATATTTACGTATAATATTGTCATTTTATTCTCAAATACTGTTCTACCTGTATGAGGTATTTTTGTGCCTTATTCTGAAGGTATTGTACATAAGGAGATGAAATCCTGGTTACATGAAAGAACTTAGGATGTTCTGCGAAGTTAAATGTAACCAGTGGAAAGTTATCTTAGTTGAAGAGAACTTATCGAACTACTACTACTACTGCTACTACTTCCACTACTACTACTACTTCCACTACTACTACTACTTCCTCTACTACTACTACTACTACTTCCACTACTACTACTACTACTACTACTACTACTACTTCCACTACTACTACTACTTCCTCTACTACTACTACTTCCAATACTACTACTACTTCCACTACTACTACTACTACTACTACTTCCACTACTACTACTACTTCCTCTACTACTACTACTTCCAATACTACTACTACTTCCACTACTACTACTACTACTACTTCCACTACTGCTACTACTTCCTCTACTACTACTACTTCCACTACTACTACTACTACTACTACTACTTCCACTACTACTACTACTACTACTACTACTTCCACTACTACTACTACTACTACTACTTCTACTACTACTACTACTATTACTTCCACTACTACTACTACTTCCACTACTACTACTACTACTACTACTACTACTTCCACTACTACTACTACTACTTCCACTACTACTACTACTACTACTACTACTTCTACTACTACTACTACTATTACTTCCACTACTACTACTACTTCCACTACTACTACTACTACTACTACTACTACTTCCACTACTACTACTACTACTACTACTACTACTTCCACTACTACTACTACTACTACTACTTCCACTACTACTACTACTACTACTACTTCTACTACTACTACTACTATTACTTCCACTACTACTACTACTTCCACTACTACTACTACTTCCACTACTACTACTACTACTACTACTACTACTTCCACTACTACTACTACTTCCACTACTACTACTACTTCCACTACTACTACTACTACTACTACTACTACTTCTACTACTACTACTACTATTACTTCCACTACTACTACTACTTCCACTACTACTACTACTTCCACTACTACTACTACTACTACTACTACTTCCACTACTACTACTACTTCCACTACTACTACTACTACTACTACTTCCACTACTACTACTACTACTACTACTTCTACTACTACTACTACTATTACTTCCACTACTACTACTACTTCCACTACTACTACTACTTCCACTACTACTACTACTACTACTATTACTTCCACTACTACTACTACTATTACTTCCACTACTACTACTACTTCCACTACTACTACTACTACTACTACTACTATTACTACTTCCACTACTACTACTACTTCCACTACTACTACTACTACTAGTACGGTGGGAATGGAAATATTAGTTCTCCAATCTCTTACTAAATGGATAGAAGCAGAACCTAAAATGGCCAATTACAGGCTCTATTGTGAGGTCGAATACGCGCTATTTAGATAAATGTGCTGATACGAATTTCCTTCGGGACAAAGTGTTACATCAGACACTCAGTATGACTGACAAAATGATAACTAAGTATTGATTCGAGAAGCACTTCGTTGTGTCATATCAAAACGATCTGAATGGGTGAAGAATTAATCTTTATATTTAAACAAAGGACTAGCGTGGTTTATTGATAGATCAAAAACCAACAAAGACTTTAAAGTTGCATGTATAGCAGCAATACAAGACTATCGTTTAGCTTTGTTCAGCATGCCATAGTTCCTCAAGCAAGGGTGGTTTTCGCTATGGCATGTATCTGAGAAAGTAAAAGGCCCACAGGTCTTGCAAGTAGCAATCTACAGGATGTTTCAGAAATACTTTGACAAACCTTGGGGGAATAATCCTCACACCAAAACAAGAAAAAAAAGTTCGTATAAACATATGTCCGAAAATCCTTAGTTTTTTAGTTATTGATGAAAGAAAATGTTCTCTTGTTGTAAACAAGTCTCCTTGGCAACACAGAGTCATCTAGGATAAAATGGGTGCATCAGCAGACTTGTATCGATAACATCATTCGATTATCTAACAAAATGAGTATTATTATCGGTTACAAACTTAAGTTAAGTTGTTGGGTTGTACCTCGAAACTCGTTGAACGTAAACTTTCATTGTTATGAGTTTCTGAATTCATTAAAGTTGCAATACTTTAACTAAAAAAACTAAGGATTTTCGGACATATGTTTATATGAACTTTTTTTTTTTCTTATACATCTTGATTACAAAACTTTTAACACTGTATCACTTCGGAATATGTATGATAAGACTTTCTTGTGTTAAATTCTAACGTACCTTGTTTACATGTTTCGACCTATTTATGGGTCATCCTCAGAACTGGTCGTTGTTGGTCTTGGCGCCTCTTGTTTTTTTTCCTGTGAGGGTGTATTCGTGTAGTAATAGTGTAGAGTCAAAGAGTGTGTGTGTTCTGAAATTGTTGAGAATTTCGTTGGGGGTGTGTTTTTGTATGTCTGTATATTTCATATTGTTCTAGTGTGTTTAGTTTCTGGCTTTTTGGTTGGATGTGTAGTATTTTCATGTCTGTGTTGATGTCTCTGTAGGTATGGTTAGCATTTGTGATGTGTTCTGCATATGTGGAGGTGTTTTGTAGTTTTGTTATGGCTGTGATGTGTTCTTTGTAACTTTTTTTCTTGTTTTGTAGTGAGGAACATGCCCCCAAGGTTTGTCAAAATATTTCTGAAACATCCTGTATATGCATTTCTGGATTCACTCATCCGTGCTACATGCCCTACCCATCTGCTTAGTTATACAATACTTGAACAAGGATTAACAGTATTTTAGTAATGATTGATTGATTGATTACTATCTCCTTAAATTCCTCTTAAGGTTCCCATCCAATAATTTGTATGTCGGTTCATGAGTTGTAAACACACATATTCATCATTGATAGGGGAAACCCGGGCAAAGCGGATAAGCTAAGAACAAATAATGCCACAGGTATATTTTAGTGCTCCCGAAATAAAATCTTCATGACATTGGTTGTGACACATGTTGCCCACATATATAAAAAACAGCAATTCGTTTCTCGTACCTACGGAGAGTGATATGATTTGAGAAAGAAAATATAGTTAATTATTCGCAAAGTGAATATCCCTATAACATTTTCACATTTCTATTTAATTTTTATTCACTGATAATAAAATTAAATCAACACATAAACACGATGTTAATGAGTCGTATTAGACGATAGGATATGTTACAGCCCATTACAGCACGTTAGATTAGAACAAAATACAAATTTGAACAAGTAGACCTTTCACTAGCACTGAAGACTTGGATTTCTTCTGCTTTTACTCCTGCCCATACGTTATTTCTCTTCCAACGTTGTTAATCGATATAGATGTAAGAACTTCAGAGCGCTGACTTTTTCTTCGTTGAACTCGTATCTTTCGAGCATCCACTTCTGGCACTGGTCTAAATCAAAAGAACTGACTTGGATTCTCTTGCTGACGATGTTGAGGGTTTTGGTGTAACCGGAACTGAAAATCTGAGTGTAATTGAAGTATTGAATATTCCTTCAATCTCTGAAGATAACGACATCACAGAGGTGGTTGATTCTGAGTGAGCATTAACTGTTTCTTCAGCCGCTGAAGAAGCTGGCATCGCAGAATTTGTTAAATCTGAGCCAGTTGTTGCTTCTCTGATTTCTATCTCAAGTGGGCGATCTGTAAGTTGATCTGGAGCAAACTCTTCATCAAAAAACACGTTATGGTTGTATGGCCAGATAGCAGAACCAATGATTGGAAGATTTAGTTTCTTCAAGTGCTTCCTTCATGGCTTCTTCAGACCATTTGGCTTGTTCCGTCTTCCTCTTGAAAAATTAAACCATTTTAAAACACATTACGACCTTTTAAAGTAAAAATTAAGATGTGTGTTACTGATTTATAATTTAATTAGTGTGACTTAATGCCTGCACTATGTAAAATGATCTAACACGCTTTATTGCAATACAGAAATACTTACAAAAATACAGCTAACACTTATACAGTCAAATAAAGGTGGCAGGGCAAAGTGGATAAGTTATCCACTTTGCCCGCAGACGCCATTTCGCTTTTCATTTAAGTTTATACAAATATAAATGTCAATAATCTTCTTCGTAAGTATGGAACTTTAGAAGTAATCGTATCGCCTATATATTACTATCACATAACAAAAAGTTTCTGCACTATTGTGTGTTGTACATATGTTTCTCTTACCTAGAAATATTTTAAGAAAACAGTCAACTTTCTTCAAACACACGCTGACTTCTTCTCTCACTAGCTAGAATGACGACAGTCAGTCCCAGAAGCAATATCTGGTTGGGATTCTTCTCCAACATAGCAGAAAGCGCTACCTGTTGGCGTTTTTAAGAAATATGCATTATTCTCTTTGCCCGGGTTATTCGTTTTGCCCGGGTCTCCCCTACATTTAAGCACTCATCAACACACTGCTCTTATTTCGAAACACCCGTTATCTAGAAGAAATGTGTGATCAGCTGCAAAGACTCAAGTTGAAAGCAATTCAGATCATGTTATTCTTGGTCGTCCCAGTTTGAAACTCGCATGAGATAAATTTGAGTGTCGAAATTTTGCATTATAAAATGTCAGTGGTGGAAGGAACGTAAGACCGTTGGCAATCTCTATCAGAACCAAACAACTTAGAGACAGATGCATGTAGCAAAATGGCGCATATATTTCATCCGGTTATATCGGGAGCAATGGGGGAAAGGATGTAACAAACTTGCGTCCCGTTACTCATATGTCGAGCTCTTAAATTTGACGACATTTCCAAGTTTCCGTTTCATCGTATAGGCAAGCAGTCATTGAATTTGATATTCTTATACGATATTTAAGACTACTCGACTTCGGTTTAGTGTGGCAGCCCACCAGTTCAAACCAGGGCGGGAACAAGCTACTCCAACAGGGTCAAAGCATTTCAGAAAGTGAAATGTTGAAAACGGTTTAGGTGACAAATTATACAAACACATATACAGGGACATCATTTTATTTTTACTAACGTTTTTAATATTAACCTGTCTATACCTTTAGAGAACCGGAAACACCGCTTGCACCCCCCTCCAAGACTGGAGTTCGATGATACTGGCGTAAAACACAAATCACTCTACTAGATATAGGATGGAAGAAAAGTAGTTCATCCATTTACGTAAACTAGGAAATATCGCGATTTTGAGTTTGATAATTTTCATTAGGTTTTTCTTTAATCAAAGTACAGTACTGTATTAAGAATAAGTGTTTTTACTCACGAAGTGAGTTATCCATGCGAACGTATTCATTATGCAGTGTATATTATACTGTCTACAGCACATTAGCGTACAATATAGAGAAAGAAGTTAAATTGAAAAATAATCATAATATGAATATTTAAACACAATTTTGAAAATGGTGGCTTCAGTTCTTTTGTGCATATTATCGCACTATAGACTATTGCATCTAATTCCAATTGCCAGTTTCGTCCTTCGTACTAGTAACTCATGTTGAAATAATTCTGTACCTACTCTACGTACTGTGAATTCAATCTTCACTTCTGCCCGACCCGAAAATATAAAATTACTCAGACATGCTATCTACTGTCCGTCCAAGTGGTTATGCCGCAGGATTGTAGAAAGGGAGGAAATCACATGACAGTTAATTACTTAACGAGACTCTTTTATTTAAGTTAAATTAAACAGCTGTATAATATTACGTAAACGTCCAATTCCTAAGAGAAATTAATGTTTTCAGAAAAGAGCCAAGACAGCCCAGCTTTTACATAGGGGCTAGCAGAAGCAGGTGGGAGAAATCGGGATGCGACGTAGGCAAACGGACAGTACCTGTGCGAAAATATGATTCAATATTGAAAGCTCTTTCGTCACTGGAAAACGCGAACATATTTCTGGAACGTACTATACTCAGTAACTCAGTACTGCTTACTATCTGCGGTCTTGGTTCTGTGTGGAGTTGGAACTTCCTTAGTAGAAGGGGTGGGAGTGAAGTAAGTACATTGAAAAACTCAGGTACAATAAAAATTGAAGTAAAGATAAAATGATGTCCCTGTATAAATATGACAGTGCATATATACGTGCGTACATGTATACATGTCAATTATTTCATGGACGAAACAATTTTGACTAAAATTGAACTCGGAGAAATCAGAGGCAATTATAAAGGGACATCAATGACTTTTAAGTAAATTAAACACAGGTGACTTATCTCCTGTTAAGGGGAGAGGATGGTATTTTTTGGTGAAAAATGAGTAAATTTAAAAAAAAAAATAATAATAATTCTTTAAAATACTCTGTGATATAGTGGAATGCACAGCATAACATTTTCTGAGTATTTGTGCCATTATCGGATGTTGAGTCGCCATTTTTAAACTTCCTGCGTTATGGATTTTTAAATCACACGCCCGCTTTTATTGTTGTTTCCGGTAAATTATATTTTAAATTTTTTTCTTTAAAATAGCCTTTGATATGTGTGGAATGCATTGCATAACATTTTTTGTGTATTTATGCCCTTATCGGATGTTGAGTCGCCATTTTTAAACTTCCTGCGTTATGGATTTTTAAATCACTCGCCCACTTTTATTGTTATTTCCGGTAAATTAAATTTTCAAATTTTTTTTCTTTAAAATACCCTTTGATATGTGTGGAATGCATTGCATAACATTTTGTGGGTATTTGTGCCCTTATCGGATGTTGAGTCGCCATTTTTAAACTTCCTGCGTTATGGATTTTTAAATCACTCGCCCACTTTTATTGTTATTTCCGGTAAATTAAATTTTCAATTTTTTTTCTTTCAAATATCCTTTGATATGTGTGGAATGTAAAGCATAACATTTTGTGGGTATTTGTGCCCTTATGGGATGTTGAGACGTCATTTTTAAACTTCCTGCGTTATGGATTTTTAAATCACACGCCCACTTTTATTGTTGTTTCCGGTGAATTAAATTTTCAAAAACAATTTTTTTTCTTTAAAATACCCTTTGATATGTGTGGAATGCATTGCACAACTTTTTTTGGGTATTTGTGCCCTTATCGGATGTTGAGACGTCATTTTTAAACTTCCTGCGTTATGGATTTTTAAGTCACACGCCCACTTTTATTGTTGTTTCCGGTGAATTAAATTTTGAAAAAACAATTTTTTTTCTTTAAAATACCCTTTGATATGTGTGAAATGCATTGCACAACTTTTTTTTGGGTATTTGTGCCCTTATCGCATGTTGAGACGTCATTTTTAAACTTCCTGCGTTATGGATTTTTAAATCACACGCCCACTTTTATTGTTGTTTCCGGTGAATTAAATTTCCAAAAACAATCTTTTTTCTTTAAAATACCCTTTGATATGTGTAAAATGTATTGCACAACTTTTTTTTGGATATTTGCGCCCTTATCGGATGTTGAGACGTCATTTTTAAACTTCCTGCGCTATGGATTTTTAAATCACACGCCCACTTTTATTGTTGTTTCCGGTGAATTAAATTTTCAAAAACAATTTTTTTCTTTAAAATACCCTTTGATATGTGTGAAATGCATTTCACAACTTTTTTTGGGTATTTGTGCCCTTATCGGATGTTGAGTCGCCATTTTTAAACTTCCTGAGTTATGGATTTTTAAATCACTCGCCCACTTTTATTGTTGATTCCGGTAAATTAAGTTTTCAATTTTTTTTTCTTTAAAATACCCTTTGATATGTTTGGAATGCATTGCATAACATTTTGTGGCTATTTGTTCCCGGATGTTGAGACGTATTTTTTAAACTTCCTGCCTTATGGATTTTTAAATCACTCTTTGAAGAGCTGGAGAAGTTCAAATATCTTGGAGCAACAGTAACAAATATAAATGACACTCGGGAGGAAAGTAAACGCAGAATAAATATGGGAAATGCGTGTTTTTATTCGGTTGAGAAGCTCTTATCATCCAGTCTGCTGTCCAAAAATCTAAAAGTTAGAATTTATAAAACAGTTATATTACCGGTTCTTCTGTATGGTTGTGAAACTTGGACTATCACTTTGAGAGAGGAACATAGGTTAAGGGTGTTTGAGAATAAGGCGCTTAGGAAAATATTTGGGGCTAAGCGGGATGAAGTTACAGGAGAATGGAGAAAGTTACACAACACAGAACTGCACGCATTGTATTCTTCACCTGACATAATTAGGAACTTAAAATCCAGACGTTTGAGATGGGCAGGGCATGTAGAACGTATGGGCGAATCCAGAAATGCATATAGAGTGTTAGTTGGGAGACCGGAGGGAAAAAGACCTTTGGGGAGGCCGAGATGTAGATGGGAGGATAATATTAAAATGGATTTGAGGGAGGTGGGGTATGATGATAGAGACTGGATTAATCTTGCACAGGATAGGGACGGATGGCGGGCTTATGTGAGGGCGGCAATGAACCTTCGGGTTCCTTAAAAGCCATTTGTAAGTAAGTAAGTATTATTATTATTATTATTATTATTATTATTATTATTATTATACATACAAACATACATACATACATACATACATACATACATACATACATACATACATACATACATAACCTACTGTATAGTCTTAGAAGAAAGTTTTGTCGCATAGATACTTTG
Source organism: Periplaneta americana (assembly GCF_040183065.1). Taxonomy (NCBI): domain Eukaryota; kingdom Metazoa; phylum Arthropoda; class Insecta; order Blattodea; family Blattidae; genus Periplaneta; species Periplaneta americana. The sequence continues at coordinate 180,420,404 of NC_091122.1, forward strand.
TAAGTCCCAGAAATGACGGTCCACATGATCAGAGGACGATCGACCTGGTTCACAAGAGAAGAACTACTGGGTGTTCAGTTCAAAATGTGTCATGGCTCGCTGTATGTCGTCATGTGGCTAGCCGATGAGCCTAGAAAATTCATTCTTCCTACACTTCCGCAGAGGTGTATAACCTAAGAGGCAGAGAAGTTGCCTAGCAAGTACGGCGTTCATTCTGAAGAGTACCCTAGATCATATATGTAACAGATAACTCCTCGCTACATTAAAATCGGCAGCACTTTGAAGAGAACAACCGCCAGGATCGCCCCCGTCCGCCGTAAACTAACACGAGATGGCAGCACAGTCGCTAATGTAATTCAAATGGGTATTATGACGTGACTCCTTATGTAACCACTAGATGGCAGCGTAGTAAACCTGACAAAAGTTGTAAACCTCAAAGCCTATAACCCCGATATATCTGTTACATATATGATCTAGGAGAGTACGTACCGATACGTACAGTAACGCCGGTAGTGGCAGGAATGTGAACTGTTTGGAAATACGTACTGTCGGGATATGGGGAGAGGGTTAAGACGATTACTTACGTATTTGTTGACATTAACTTCAACGGTCAACATGGACACGGAGCATTTGATTTGTGTTGTGGAATGTTGCCGTACGCAACCGATGATAACAAATACCCTGAGTACGACTTGCCGGCGCAAAACACAGTTCGAAAGAGGTTATGGTAGCACACAGACCGTACAGACCGCCATCTGTTGCTACGACGTTCAAGTTATACCGTACACATTCTCAAGTTCAGATTGAAAAAAATTGTCATGTTTTATTTAAAGACGCTCGCAACTGCAGAGGTTATATCAGCGTCGCCGGATGTGCCGGAATTTTGTCCCGCGGGAGATCTTTTACATGCCAGTAAATCTACCGACATGAGCCTGTCGCATTTAAGCACACTTAAATGCCATCGACCTGGCCCGGGATCGAACCCGCAACCTTGGGCATAGAAGGCCAGGGCTATACCAACTCGCCAACCAGGTCGACAAGTTCAGATTGAAGAACGCCTTAAATAATAGGCAACTTCTCTAACATATAAGCTGAAACTCGCTTCAAATCGGTGACCCAACAACAGTGACGTCATGACACACTTTGAAATGAACACCCAGTAGTTGAGATAATAAAATTAGTTTTGTTTCGTTGTATGTCTGATCGTGCCCACAGCCTCCTTTCTGAAACTTACAAAGTATCTGTACGACAGAACTTTCTTCTAAGACTGTACATACATGCATACATATATACTGTGCATACATACACACACAGACACACACACACACACACACACAAGAAAATATCAGAACTATTGCAACTATAATGCCGATTTGTAGTTTTGATAGAAGAAGGAAAAGGGATAATTCTACGACAACAAAGCTTTTTTTTTTTTGTGAAATAATAATGGACATCTTCTGAAACTATGTCAGAGGAAAGGAATTAACCCAAACAAATTCAGAATTATAAAATCTAGTTTTGAAAGAACATGAGAAAATAGTACTGCAGTTAAAAATTTAATGAATACCTGGAAAATTTCGAAAATGTATTTATAATGATAGCCTCAAGATAAGAAGACTGTACCTCAAGGTTGCTCTGTGCAGTATTTTCGTACGTAGTGGTAGTGTTTTGTTTCATTAGGTTTTGATGTCAAGTTAATTGAAGAATAACATTTTTTTTTAGTCTCTCCTGTGATAGCCCAAAACAAGGAAGCGTTAAGCAATTCTATTCTGAAGCACGTTATAAAGTAGATACTGAGAAATAGCAAATATAAGAACATTTCTTACATAAAAATGAATAACAAAGAATCAATACCTTACATTTTCACTAATATGTAATTGTTTCATGTGCGATGTTGCCTTCTTCCATTAAACTCAGAGACAGACAGAAGGTTGCAACTGTTTGTGGGGTTCAGACAATGAAATAAGAAATAATTTGTGAGCATTTTGTATACCGTTCGATTTCATTCCGCCACCCAACAAGATATCGTGTATCGGGGAAAAGGATGTTTGCATCTGGTTTTTATGCCGCGAAATTTTTTTCTCTGTGCCTGGTTCCACGCTCTCCTGTCCATGCCAAATCATTCATTCTGTCAGCATCCTGGGATACTTGGCGTCAAAACCGCATTCTAGCGCTGCATTTGCAAATGTAGGACTCAGCTTCTTACATCAATGTCAGAGCTGTGTTTTTTTTTACCTGTTGTCTTGGAAACATCACAAAAGATATCGAGCATCCTCCGATAGGTACTAATAATTCAGTATTCTCTTCAGTACTGTATCTTTTCTCCAATGCTAACACACTCTGTGTACTTCTCTCTATTTCTCTTTCTTTCATCTATAATAGTTAAATAGTGTTTGCTATAATTATAGTACAGGACATGCAAGTCTGAAATTTTACAGGTTCTTCTATCTGTTTGTCTGCCTACCCGTCCATCCGTCCCTCCGCACGTTCGTCCTTCCATCCATCCATCCATCCATCCATCCCATCCATCCGTCGATCCCTCTATCTATCTATCTATCTATCAATCTATCTATCTATCTATCTTATCTTATCTTATCTTATCTTATCTTATCTTATCTAATCTAATCTAATCTTATCTAATCTAATCTATCTATCTAATCTATCTATCTAATCTATCTATCTATCTAATCTATCTATCTATATATCTATCTATCTATCTATCTATCTATCTATCTATCTATCTATCTATCTATCTATCTATCTATCTATCTTATCTGTCTGTCTGTCTGTCTGTCTGTCTGTCTATCTATCCATCTGTGTATCTGTCTATCTGTCTAATCTAATCTATCTATCTATCTATCTATCTATCTATCTATCTATCTATCTATCTATCTATCTATCTATCTATCTATCTATCTATCTATCTATCTATCTATCTGTCTGTCTCTCTGTCTGTCTGTCTGTCTGTCTATCTAATCTAATCTAATCTAATCTAATCTAATCTAATCTATCTAATCTATCTAATCTAATCTATCTATCTAATCTATCTATCTATCTATCTAATCTATCTTATCTATCTGTCTGTCTGTCTATCTATCTATCTGTGTATCTGTCTATCTGTCTAATCTAATCTATCTATCTATCTATCTATCTATCTATCTATCTATCTATCTATCTATCTATCTATCTATCTATCTATCTATCTATCTATCTATCTATCTATCTATCTATCTATCCATCCATCCATCCATCCATCCATCCATCCATCCGTCTGTCTGTCTACTTACTTACATATTATATTGTGTACCTACTTTCTGAACCTTATCTGTAATTGGCCCCTTGCTGTAAGGTATAATACGTTGAAATGTTAACATATACTGAACTCCCCAAAGCGTTTTGTGTTCTCTGTTGTTTGAGACATCACTAAACATGCACATTTCGTATATGTTCCGACGTGCCATCGATTTGTAAAAACAGAGCAGTTTTCTTTATGAGTCTCCATTAACGATATTGAACAGTAGACGATCGATATGCGAAGATTATTACAGACGTTGAAAAAGTGACTAGACGGCTCAATGTTTCCTCGGCGGTCCGGCCTGCAACTTAGCGTCCCCTTCCAGTGTTTACCTTCTGCATCCTCGACGAATCAATTTTATGGGGCTGTAAAATTCTCCGTCGATATAATTACTAACTTGAAAGACTTCAGATCTCCATAAAATATCTCGGTGAAACGTTCTTCCGAGCGCATAAATCTACTTAATAGAGAATTTCAACACAGGCGAGGTTCATATTTATGGCAGTTTCAGGGTCTGTTATAAACCGTAATACATCAACGTTCTTTTGTTCATTGTGTTAAAAATAGGCATTGTTTATATCATAGGAAATTAATCTTTAATGAAGAACTAAATAAGTTAGAAGAGAAAAGATCCGGATATTGTATGATATTTTAATTAATCATATTAAACATTGTTCAACGGTCAAGACAAATTTTATTGTCTTTAAGTTTAGAGAAATTAAACCATGAATAACTACAGTACGTCTACTGATATTGTAACATGAATTAAATATCCCTCCAGAATAAAGTTCTAAGTACATAGGGAAACAATATACCATATACCCTTATCATTCAAGGGGATATTCAATTCCAATTAAAAACAAATTGCCCTATAAAGTGAAAAAAAGAACCTTCTGACTTATTATTTATTGCATGCATATAAGAAATAACAACAATTATAAGAATTGTTGAAACGAAATATTGTAAAGATTATTACACTTTTACTACGTCACACTACATTTGTCCAATAAAACTGTACGAAAGGACGTCTTTCAACCAATCATGGCTGCTTATCGTACAATTTTATCGCGTCCCTAGCATTTGTTTAATTTTATCGCGTCCCTAGCATTTGTTTATTTTTATCACTACCCTAGTATTTGTTTCTTTGTTTGCCAACATTTCAAACTGCACTGGTCTGGACGTCAAAAAAATAGAAAATTACAAACCACTCCAGTCGATGCACAGCACTTTCAAATATGACTCGGATTGGCATTCAAGAACAAGAATTAATAAAGATCACTGGACATACCTATGCATCTTCCCTGAAACCCTATTTACAAATAAATGGAGAGCACCATTCGGAAATCCTGAATAAGTTGAGGGATACACCATGTACATCAACGAGTTCACTTCTTTTACGCACACGTCCAATATAACATCAACTGAACCACCAACCACTAAAGTATTCAAATTTGAAAATTGTACTTTCAATAATTGTTTCTTTTAAAATTATTCATGTTCATTTTTTATTTCACCATCGTTAATTAAAACGTTTCCCGTTTATTTCATCATCCCTAATTAAAACTTTTCTAACACTTGTTTATATTATTTAGGTTATGTTACAGCTTCTGCTATATATATTATGGATTGTCACGCATCAGAGATTGTTTAATACTAAGATTTATTGAAAATCATCTGTCAAGTGACGTTGATTACTGGGATCCGGATGATTGAAGTGGAATGCAAATGTTTTAATAAAAATGAAACTGAATCAACAAAGCCTTCTTGACTAGTAACAGTCCACAGAGTTCAATGAAGATTCCATAGTTGGCACAACTGATAACAGCACATAATTATAACACACCACTGCCTTCTAGCATGCATCTAGCGTAATATTTTTAATGTTGAGATGGTACAATAATACATTAATTGAAGACAGTTGTATTTTCTTAAGTCAATATTTTATTGTATTAGAGTACTTCGTTACTTCTAATCTTTATATACGTTCTTCTAATCGTGTAATAGTCAATTAAATCCCACTCGATCTTTGATTTTCTCTAGATAAATCAAAACCTCTAGTGAGATTACTGTTGAAAAAAATTATTTGGGAAATCTCAGACCTGGAGTGAATTTATTAGAACTATTTCGTGAATGAAATATAAATGTATATAATATATCCCTAAAATTCGCTCATAAATGTTAATAATTATTTTTTTATGAATACTTAACCTATTCAGACATTGTGAAGTCGAAATAGATGAATATCGATTACTGCAACAAAGAAATTGGTTGTTATTCAGTAATGCCAATTGAGAAATGTGAAATACAGGTTTAACAATGTTAATTACATGTACTGCACTTTTCTCTTGTTATTATAACAGAAATACGTTTTCATTATCTGCTGAAATCATAATTTAATTTAAACATTTTATAGTATAATTACAAATAACCTGATTAATACATTAATTAAATGAACAATTGTTATGAAGGAGTGTCATTTTCTTTAGATACAATGGACATGGAATTAGAAGATGCAGATGTAGATGTAGAAGTAGGATTTCGCACTTTATTTAGTACAATGGATTCATGTTCATCGATTTACGTGGAAACATTCGGCGGCACTGACAAAACAAAAGAACAACCATACGATAAATTGATAGTGATAAATCGAGCTGCAAAAATTATCGCGTTGTATGACTGTGATTGGTTGGAATTCAAAATTTAATTACACTTCATTGGTCGAAAATGGAATGACGTCATAATATAAAGGAAATTGTCGCTCTAATATACCCTTAGTTTTGTTATACCACCTCTTTGATACTGAATAGGCGTAAGAATCGGTATGCAGATTATACATGTTTGATTATTGTGTGCTGAAAACAACGGAATTGCTTCAGAATTTAATTTTGGAAATCGTGTATTTGGTAACTCACTGTATATTTAAATAAAGTTTGTTAACCCTTAAATTGGCAAAACTTCATTTCTCACACTAGTTTATTAAACCGTGTCGGACCGTAAAGAAAACAACTATCGCAATGTCCATATTTTATATGTTGTTCAATATTATAGTATTGTGAAATTTTCATTTTCCTATCATTTTTTTCTATTGTTCTATTAAAATTATAGCATATAGCCTATTAACCTGTTGTATTCTATAGGATACATTGTCAATTTAAGGATTAATTGTTATTTTTTGTTTCAGAAAAGACACCACACGAACTGGATTATGCGCCAAAATGATGACATCGGCCAGTTGCAGTGACCTCAGCTCTGAACTACAAGACTGTAAGTAATTGATATTTTTATATTTTATTAGCTCATTTTTGGGTTTTATTTATATCTCCTTTTATCTGTGAAATATTCCTAATAAATGATATTCCAGGTTTTGTGATCTCCTAAATAAATTTACTGCTAAACAATGTTGGTTATACATTTTTCGGTAACTTCGAAACCTTTCGTGACATTCCCTTAAATAAACACTGATCAACAGTCATTTTGTGCCAGACATAAAACTAAAAAATTCTTACTAATTTCGACCTTCTGAATTAAAAAAATAACAAGCAAAATGTTTCATCAGTTCGGATTTTCGAGATGCTCAATATAATTCATTTTCTATGCATTTTATTTAAAAAGTCACCGTATTTCGTGTGTAACTATTTTGTTTTACAAATGTGACGACCCATTATGTGAAAACAATATTAGTATAAGTAGGCCACCATGGTAGAAGCACTTGTACAAACGGAAATTATTTTATTGCCCTTTTACGAGTCTATTTAGAGGGGGTGAAACAGGTTCGCGGTATGAATTCGCTTGAGTTTATCTGATTTTACTTGAGATGTGTATTTCTTTTACTGTGACCTTTAATGACATTACTGTAGTTTATATTTTGCAATAGACCACCCTGTCAAAACCACTTCTTACTTACTTACTTACTTACAAATGGCTTCTAAGGAACCCGAAGGTTCATTGCCGTCCTCACATAAGCCCGCCATCGGTCCCTATCCTGTGCAAGATTAATCCAGTCTCTATCATCATATCCTATCTCCCTCAAATCCATTTTAATATTATCCTCCCATCTACGTCTCGGCCTCCCTAAAGGTCTTTTCCCTCCGGTCTCCCAACTAACACTCTATATGCATTTCTGGATTCGCCCATACGTGCTACATGCCCTGCCCATCTCAAACGTCTGGATTTAATGTTCCTAATTATGTCAGGTGAAGAATACAATGCGTGCAGTTCTGCGTTGTGTAACTTTCTCCATTCTCCTGTAACCTCATCCCGCTTAGCCCCAATATTTTCCTAAGCACCTTATTCTCAAACACCCTTAACCTATGTTCCTCTCTCAGAGTGAGAGTCCATGTTTCACAACCATACAGATAACTTTCAGATTTTTGGACAGCAGACTGGATGATAAGAGCTTCTCAACCGAATAATAACAGGCATTTCCCATATTTATTCTCCGTTTAATTTCCTCCCGAGTGTCATTTATATTTGTGACTGTTGCTCCAAGATATTTGAATTTTTCCACCTCTTCGGAGGACAAATCTCCAATTTTTATATTTCCATTTCGTACAATATTCTGGTCACGAGACATAATCATATACTTTGTCTTTTCGGGATTTTTTCTTCCAAACCGATCGCTTTACTCAAAACCACTTCTAGAAGCGGAAATTGTTTTATTGCCTTTTTCGGTTCCATTTGGAGGGGAAGAAACCGGTTCGCCGTATGAAATCGCTTCAGTTTACCAGAAGATTTCCGAGGTGTTAGTATTCTGTGTAAGACGTGTATTTCTTTAAAGTGTGCTTTAACTACACAAAATTTTGCTGCTTTCTGTGCGAATAGGAGAGTCGCACTCGAGATAAGCATTATAAAATAAAAGTATGGCCAACACGACAATCACTAGAGTCAGGGAAGAAAAATATTATACATCAACCCCTTGTACCTCAAAGTAAAGTAATTTTATCCCCTTTACACATTAAGTTAGCGTTAATGAAGAATTTTGTTAAATGGATGAATCATGAAACTGAAGCATTGAAACATATCCAGGAAAAATATCCTGCTATTAATGACTCAAAAATAAAGGAGGGAGTTTTCAATCGATCATAAATTAGAGAAATAATGAAGGACAATCACTCGAAACTTTGTTGGAAAGAAAAGAGAGTGTCGCCTGGGTTGCATTCAAGGAGGTTGTATTAAATTTGCTGGGTAACCATAGAAGTGAACTAGTGAAGAACTAGTGAAAAATTTACTGTTGGTGTATGAAACTATGGGTTGTAACATGTCCCTGAAAATTCACAACCTTCACTCCCATCTTGACTTTTTCCCCGAGAATTGTGGTGACATCAGTGACTAAGTGACATCAGTACTAAAGGCTTTACCAACAACCAAAAATTTATTTAAAAATAGGCTTAAGGACCTTACTAATAGACGGTAATTATACACAGTGTGTAAAGGGTGTAAATGATATGTTGTTATTGAAGTGTTGTATCAGTGAAGAATTATGTTGTGTCAGTGAAGTGTGTTGTATCAGTGAAGAAGTATGTCGTGTCAGTGAAGTGTGTTGTATCAGTGAAGAAGTATGTTGTGTCAGTGAAGTGTGTTGTATCAGTGAAGAAGTATGTTGTGTCAGTGAAGAAGTATGTCGTGTCAGTGAAGTGTGTTGTATCAGTGAAGAAGTATGTTGTGTCAGTGAAGTGTGTTGTATCAGTGAAGAAGTATGTTGTGTCAGTGAAGTGTGCTGTGTCAGTGAAGAAGTATGTCGTGTCAGTGAAGTGTGCTGTGTAAGTGAAACGTGTTCCTGTCAGTGAAGCTTTATAGTTTATAGTGGCAGTGCAAAGTATTTGAACAGTGAAATGTTTTTGAAGTGTTAGTGAAATCAGGATAGAATCAGTGAAATATGTCGTAGTTCCATTGCAGTGAGTGAGTTGACAGCGAAATGAGTGTAATTTGAAAGGTACTTGTGCAGATATGAACATATCATGCTCGTGGGTTTTAGTTCGATCTCAGTTTTAAGATACAAATTAGATTTATTTTAAATGTTATTTTAAGTGATCGTGCTTCATTTAATTTAGGATATTCCCTATTATTATTATTATTATTATTATTATTATTATTATTATTATTATTATTATTATTGTTAGTATTAATTATTAGTATCATTATTAATTGTATTTTAATTAATAAGTTTATTATTGTCATCATTGAGTGTAATTAGTTACCACTGCCACCGGGTATATACCCATTGCAGTGTGAATAAATACATACATACATACATACATACATACATACATACATACATACATACATACATACATACATACATACATACATACATACATACATGAGCATGGTGAGCACTTTCATCAAATATTTCAACTATGGAAAAAAGATACCAAGGATAGTGGAGTACCAATATGCTAGCAGACTATTGTTGGACTTTAGCTCGTGATGTACCTGATGTCCAGTATAAAAGAAAATGCAGAAAAAGAAAGCTGTAATCTTCTGAACAGTGAGTTTTTAACCTCATAGTCATTATATTTATTTTATTTTATTGGGTTATTTTACGACGCTGTATCAACATCTAGGTTATTTAGCGTCTGAATAAAATGAAGGTGATAATGCCGGTGAAATAAGTCCGGGGTCCAGCACCGAAAGTTACCCAGCATTTGCTCATATTGGGTTGAGGGAAAACCCCGGAAAAAACCTCAACCAGGTAACTTGCCCCGACCGGGATTCGAACCCGGGCCACCTGATTTCGCGGCCAGACGCGCTGACCGTTACTCCACAGGTGTGGACTTGTCATTATATAAAGCAGTATTTTGAGTAGATATAAATTCGAAAATTTCTCAAAAAATCGTAACAAACAACTGTTTTTTTATTGTCATATTCGTATTCAGAAAGTTCAAATTATATAGAAAACATGTATCACATGCCCAGCGCAAAATAAAAGTTAAAATTTGTTACGCAGTGTAATCTAAACATTGTTCCAAATTTTAAAATTCACTCTTGCATAACGACGGGGTTTACAAATAGCACGTCATAACTTCTATTATCTAAGAAAGTAACTCTTTCCTACATGTTAGCCAGTGGGAGAGGATAAAAGTAGATTGAAAGCATAAGGAAAAGTGGAAATAATTCTGTACAAAACACATTAATTTCTCATGGGTTGCAAAAGGGTAGTGAAGTTCATTCCATCCATAACCTCTCCTACCTAAATCCCAACCTCACCTTCCCGTGGTGCAACCCGTTTATGAACAAACGAGGCTCTGGGGACTGAGCACAGCGGTAAAACTGTTTCGTCATACTGGAGGAAATGCCAGTATAGCCTACAGGGTGTCTACAAGGCATAGAGGTAGCAGCCCTACCACTAGAGTACGAAAAAAAATCACAACGAAAATAGTTGGATTTGATTTGGACTAACTTGCCATTTTGTGTCCTTTATTTCAAATTAATAAGTGTTAATCCTTTACTAAAATTATTACTTTATGTTCATCATTCATTGATAAATTGACAACTAGATATTGAATACGAAAAAAGTTAATCCTAGAATTTAGGAGAAATGGATCTATAGGGTCAGATTGACAAAGATAAGTTCGTAATCAATATTTTTCTGTAGGCCTACGACGGATGCTGTATGTATTATCTGTAGTGGAATTTAATAAGATTATTTAACGAATAAAATTAAATAACTTGCGAAACCTAATAACTTACGTAAATGATAATAATTATTACAAAAAACAGCTATAAGACATTATTACGTTTCCTTGTAATGAAGTTAAAAAAACAAATGCTATATATCACGGCATACTAAATACTAATACCAACTACTCGGAGCGGAAATAACAAACAACAATACTTAACCTAAAAAGTAAGATAAGCTGAAATGTTACATTAACAGAATAAAACCACGAGAGGTTTCTACAGACAATTATTTATTACTAGCCGTACCCGTGCGCTCCGCTGCACCCATTAGAAATAAATATAAAGTAATAACATAATTAAAATAGGACATTTGATCCAGGGAACATTCGTGTTTGATAGAAGGATAAATCGTTTAATATGTTACTTAATTTAAATTGTATTAAAAAAAATTAAAATGCGATCATTTTGATCCAGAGACACTCATTTGGTCATAAATTTTAGGAAATACAGGAAACGAATGTCTATCAAGTTTTCTGTGCATAAGAAGCTATTTTAATCTTACCTGTCCTCGATTCAGTCAGAAGTTACTGTAATAACATTATAGCATTATTTCCATCTAGAGAAACTACACTTTCCAATGGTGAATTAATAATTAATTATACAAATCGGTTAATTTAGCTTCCGATATTACTTCATACAAACACAGAAACATTCTCTGTAGGCTATCTTTCATAGCTTTCGATTGTTGTTTGTCCAAGGCCCCTTATAGACGAAGTCATTTGTTTTTTATTTCATTACACTGCCTTAGATGGCGTTGTTATTGTAAGTTTGAAATTCATTTATCTCATTAAATACCAGTCCCATCAAAATTTTGCATGGAATAAAACTTATCGGAAAATTATTTTTAAAGAAACTTTTGTTATGTAATATTTTTCATGAAAATTAATAATAAGGGAGATATTTCGATTTATTTAATTCAAGCCCCCTTATAACCTCCCTTTTAAATCAAATATTTTGAATGTCATATAGCCTAAATTCTAAGTTACAACGAACTTAATTAATATTCCAATTTTCATATAAATCGGTTCAGCCATTATAGCGTGAAAAGGTAACAAACATTCAGACAGACAGACAGACAGACAAACAGACATAAAAACAAAAATTTAAAAAAAGCTATTTTCGGTTTCAGGGCGGTTAATTATATATGTTAGGACCAATTATTTTTGGAAAATCGAAAATTACCAGAAAAATTTCGGCTACAGATTTATTATTAGTATAGATTTGAAATTACATCTTATTGATTTTCTGTGACTGACACTGAAATAGTGTACGAAGCCCTTACAAAGCGTCTTATCAAGAAACGAAACTGTGATTGGTTGTTTAAGTCGGTTCTGAAACGTTATTCTTTTATAATAAACAATTCTAGTAATTTACTGAGTAATTTTACAGCAAAAGCATATAGTAAATTCTGATTCCATCAATACTAAGGATCCATATAAGTGAATATCACTTAAGAATAACGTAAATTGTGACGTAAGGGACTTTTCATATGAAGGAATTCAATATTTTAATAAAAATAATAAAATGCAAAGCGCTTATCATAGACTGATGAAATTTTGTATGTTTCTCATTATTAATCAGATAAACCAGTGATAAGAAATTGGTGAATCTAGATGGTGGTTATTGATTTCACTATTGTGAACCCTTAAAAATACAGAACTTGGAAATTTGAGTATAGTGTGTCCCCTAAGATAAAATGAAAAAAAAAGACAATATTTAAAAATACAGTAGACCAAATATCACAACGAATTAAAGTAGAAAATAAAGTGTGATGACCATATACCTAAGCAGTTTGGAATGAAAGAATCGTAGAAATAGCAAGGAATAAATTTCTAATAATAAATTTTAAAAAGAAGCATACGTCAGATGGAAAGAGAATAATATAGCAGCAAAGTATTGAAGAAGAAGATGCAAAATGTCTATATTAAAACATAGAAGAAAAACAAGAGAAAAATAAATTGGCTCTGATTAACATCCCTCGTTTGTTTCTACACATGGTTGCTACGTTACGAGACGAAGTAGGTTGCAGATAGTCAGTATTCTGTATAAATAAAATCACTTCAGTTTGGATACTGGAATATTTTGAAACCACATAAATTCTCTCGATATTTGATATACGAGTAACACAACTTCATATCTAATTAATTTAATGTAATCTAGTCGACTGCATTTTCACGAGATTAAACGTGGTCAGACAACATTGACACTTCCTCGAACTGCCTCTCCAATTGTTAAAATTCCTGCTGTACCTGCAGATACAGGACACATATAGCCCTGCAGGTATTTTCTGAATATAGGTATTTATTTACTACTGAAGTACGGACAGGAAAATTACGCGTTAAATTCCACACTTTAATGTATAAATTGCAATAACTATTACTAATTCAGGTTATGATGTTTTTGTTGTGTGTAAATTGCAGAGTGGTGTGTGACCGACTTCTTGACTGAAATAGTGTTTTTCAGTCTATATTTACAGCCTCGGGTTTCGTGCGTGAACCTCCAGGCCGGATGTGATCCGTTATTCCACTAAATGCTACTGTAGTGGTTTAATTTAATTCTAAAATCAGCTCGGAACGTAACATGACACATACCTTCACGATCAGCGTGCAGTCTGTCGTACTTCTTTAGATATGATCAGTCTTCCGACTTTACTTTCAAAACTACGAATATTATCTTTGTATACAGGGTGTACGGTAACATCTGCACCAAAATGAAACTGGAAATAGATCATGAGGAGAGATTTTAAGTTTTTTTTTCTAACATTCACCGTTTTAGAGGAACTCGTAAAGTTTCTATGAAACATTTGGCAACATCACAGCTACTGAAAGAACTCTATCAAGCATGTCCTGCACTCCTTACCTTCCCCTCCCCTTCTGCTGTACTCAATCACTGCATTGCTTTGCAAGATTTATTTTAACGATTTTCGTAATTATTCAATTTAATTTATGTCTGAACGGTTTACTTACTTTCTTACCTACTTCCTTACTTACTTACTTACTTTACTTACTAACTTACTGGCTTTTAAGGAACCCAGAGGTTCATTGCCGCCCTCACATAAGCTCGCCATTGGTCCCTATCCTGAGCAAGATTAATCCAGTCTCTATCATCATATCCCACCTCCCTCAAATCCTTTTTAATATTATCTTCCCATCTACGTCTCGGCCTCTCCAAAGGTCTTTTTCCCTCCGGCCTTCCAACTATCACTCTATATGCATTTCTGTATTCGCCCATACGTGCTACATGCCCTGCCCATCTCAAACGTCTAGATTTAATGTTCCTAATTATGTCAGGTGAAGAATACAATGCGGTTTAATTTGCAAAAAAAAAAAATATTCAAGACATTAATTGCTCAGGTTATGTTTACATATCTGCTTGTATAGCAATCAGCCATTTCTTTCGGGACATTACCGCAATAGAGCACTACAAACATTGGGCAAAGATTTTTTTTTTCTGCTTAATGGTGCTTCATCGATGGAAAATTGTAATAAGTTTTGTTAGAATTCAACTGTGGAATCACCCCTTAAATTTTGATGCGTCGTTCCACTCTGTATAATTAATTGACTCCCTGTTTATGTGGTCAGCACGACACGGGCCACCGCTCAAGTCAGCATGGCACAAAGCTAAGACATGGGACGGAAGCTCAGTTAGCAGTCGCTCTAGCAGGGAGATAAATTTACCTACAGGGTGATTCAGTAAAAGAATGCAAAATTTAAACTGAATATAGAAGGTTTTCTACAGAAGATTTTGAGATGGGATGTTCGGGTCTGCGAAGTCTTATGAAGGAGATAATGGTCTTACACATATTTATTGCTATCGCTTGCTGTTTTCCATATTGTCTACATTTGTTACACTAATTAATATTTATATTTATTTAAATTATTTTAGAAGGCCTATCATTTACAAATCTGAGTTAAAAACGTATTACTTCCTACACTTGGACACGGAAAATGGTCGCTATCCTGTACTGTGAATTTGTCTAAATGTAGTTCGGGTTAACGCTTGTAGTTCACACCGCTCAGCAAATGATACGCATGCGCGCTGTAGCCTGTATACGACTTTGGATATTTGACTTTCAAACGGTATATCACTTGTTACTATCCACTTATTAGTTATTGAGTTATAGCTGTTATAAATTATCACTAACTTCGTAACACCCCCAATCCAGGTGGCACCCCGTATGGGACCGATTTCAAAGACTTATTCTATGTTAAAATATGACATTTTCTATATCAATGCGCTCTTAGAATCTCCTGCGAAAGGATGTCGTGTCACTTTCCACTCGTGAAGCAATTGACTCTAATAAAAGAGACAATACTAACTCTTCTTGAACTTCGCAAAGCTTTCAACTCTGTAAATTTTGATCTGCTCATCCATAAAATGAGATCTGCATTTGTCAGAGACTGCTATGAACTGATTCGAATCCTACTTACGAGAAAGACAACAATGTGATTTGTCCGGAAACAGAAGTTTCTCCTGGCTGAACATAACTTCAGGTGTGCCACAGGGATCGGTACTCGGACCATTGTTCACAATATATTGCATTACTTGTAAGGCATTGTAATGATCACTTGTATGCTGACGATCTTCAATGTTATATATCTCCCCGCTCAGACAAGGAAACGACGCTATAGGCAAACTGAACGAAGATATTGACGCGATTGTGGCAAGCACAAATAAATTCGATTTTAAAATCAATTCCGAAAAGACACAATATATCCAGTAATTTCATCCTTATAGGCTATAATTATTCTACAATTTAATTTGTACTTCAGTAAAAAAAGAAATTCTTTCTTTGTTCTTAACTTCTACAATAAATTGTCTAGCGTTTATTAATCAGATAATCTTTTACTACTTTTATTTTTATATTGTAATTGTAAATTTAATATTAATTGAGATTATACTTTTAGTTGTATTCTTAATATTTTAGTTTCAGTCCTCTGGTAGAGAGAAAGGGAAGGCCTGATGGGCCTTATCTCTACCAGGATAAATAAATAAATGCTAAAATACTATTTTTTTTTCTCACGGCAACCGGTACTGCAGAATAACCCCTCTGACGTCAAAGAAATGATTCAGCACGATTTGAGAAAAATAATAATACAGAAGTTGTGAATCAGTCTATGATTGCGTCCCAAGTTGAAATAGATTTTTACAGGTTTTCTTCTTTGATCTTCAATGAAATCCTGTGACATCCACGTTGCACAAATACCTTTTCATTTTGAGGCATTCTGTTACGTTAAGACAAGCCATCTCTCTGACAGAGAAAATTACAAACACTCCCTATTGTGACAAACTTTTATCCTCAGTCTGTAACTCTCCACATTTTCATCTGATACTGCTCAACTAAGCTTAATGATATGATATATCCTTTTTATCCTTTTGCTATCGTTATAGCATTTCCATCGTTTGATAACCGCAGAGTTTTTCACTCCATGTCTGATTATTTATATGAAGAGTTTCTGAAGCACTCTTCTCAAGCAAAACACAGAATTCAATGGCACTCCACTAACGGAATATCTAACTGACCTGCCATTCTAGAATAGCAATAGTTCAACTTTAGCAATCTGAAAAACAAATGAATATATGGCTAACAGTTCAAATGTAAAACAAGTGATGCTACTCTTCTCAGAATAATTTTATTTTAATCCCAGAGTGAAGGGAAGTGGGCAGACCTGCAAGTCGATGGACAGATCAGTTTTGAGTCTAGGAACGAACGTCAAAAATTAATTTGTTATGCAGAGGGGGCCACTAGATACGGATGGATTTTTATTTTATTTTTTATTTTAGTAGGTTATTTTACAGTAACAAATATAAATGATACTCGGGAGGAAATTAAACACAGAATAAATATGGGAAATACCTGTTATTATTCAGTTGAGAAGCTTTTGTCATCCAGTCTTCTGTCAAAAAATCTGAAAGTTAGAATTTATA
Organism: Periplaneta americana; assembly: GCF_040183065.1. Lineage (NCBI taxonomy): Eukaryota > Metazoa > Arthropoda > Insecta > Blattodea > Blattidae > Periplaneta > Periplaneta americana. Next base: position 180,437,307 of record NC_091122.1, read on the forward strand.
AAATAGTTATATTACCGGTTGTTCTTTATGGTTGTGAAACTTGGACTCTCACTTTGAGAGAGGAACATAGGTTAAGGGTGTTTGAGAATAAGGTGCTTATGAAAATATTTGGGGCTAAAAGGGACGAAGTTACATGAGAGTGGAGAAAGTTACACAACGGAGAACTGCACGCATTGTTTTCTTCACCTGATATAATTAGGAACATTAAATCCAGTCGTTTGAGATGGGCAGGACATGTAGCACGCATGGGCGAATCCAGAAATGCATATAGAGTGTTAGTTGGGAGGCCGGAGGGAAAAAGACCTTTAGGGAGGCCGACACGTAGATGGGAAGATAATATTAAAATGGATTTGAGGGAGGTGGGATATGATGATAGAGACTGGATTAATCTTGCTTAGGATAGGGACCAATGGCGGGCTTATGTCAGGGCGGCAATGAACCTCCGGGTTCCTTAAAAGGCAGTAAGTAAGTAAGTAGGTTATTTTACGACGCTTTGTCAACAGCTTAGGTTATTTAGCGTCCGAATGAGATGAAGGTGATAATGCCGGTGAAATGAGTCCGGGGTCCAACACCGAAAGTTACCAAGCATTTGCTCATACTGTATTAAATTGAGGAAAAAAAAAACGGAAAAACTTCAACCAGGTAACTTGTCCCGACCGAGAATCGAACCCGGGGCACCTGGTTTCGCGGCTAGACGCGCTAACCGTTACTCCACAGATGTGGACCGGATCGATTTCAGTAGGCTTGAAATGCGAACGAAAGAATTTATTAATATACTGTTACTTCATTTTCTATGTTATAAAGTTTGATGAGCCATGACATATTTTTCAGTAAATCAACGGACATTTTTATTGAAGAATATCTAATTGGGATATACGGGATGTCCCGAAATGATTACCATGATTTCAGACTGTTATTGTTTTCCACTGATGTCTCTGATTTCTTTTTTTTTTTTATAAGTCAAATGGTGTACTGTTAAAGTTTTGGTAGCTATGTGCTTTAGTTCTCTATTCCACCACTAGGAGCGCTGTAGCTACTGAATATGTGAAATGGCTTGACTATGAGAAAAGGCCTCTTGATAACAAAGGATCAAGTAAAGTACCGTGTTATGTAGACAACGATAAGGAAAAATCATTTCATATTTATATGGCTCTAATGATATTGATATTATATTTATTATTTATACTTCTCAAAAAAGTACATATAGGCCTATATAATCATTGAAAAAAAAAACTTACATTTACATTAGTTACTTTATAATTTCACACATAGATATATAATTTTATTAAAATTTCTAAAATTAAATATTTAATATAAGATGTTTTATCTTGTACTTCCGTCTAGTTTTGTACAAAACTCAACTCATTTTATTACGTTGTTACAATAAATTATTTCAGTGCATACTTCTATGTCTATAACACAAAATAAGCGTATAAAAATATTTTTCTATTATTTCTCATTTAATTATTTTGAATATATACATTTTTTTATATTTATAGATAGTACTTACTTACTTACTTACTTACTGGCTTTTAAGGAACAAGGAGGTTCATTGCCGCCCTCATATTTTTTGTGGTCCCTATCCTGAGCAAGATTAATCCAATCTCTATCATCATATCCCACCTCCCTCAAGTCCATTTTAATATTATCTTCCCATCTACGTCTTGGCCTCCCTAAAGGTCGTTTGCCCTCCTGCCTCCCAAGTAACACTCTATATGCATTTCTGGATTCGCCCATACGTGCTACATGCCCTGCCCATCTCAAAGTCTGGATTTAATGTTCCTAATTATGTCAGGTGAACAATACAGATACGGATATCGGGGATCATCAGTGTGGTTTTAGGAGTAATAGATCGACTATTGATCAGATTTTTTGTATTCGACAGATAATGGAGAAAAAATGGGAGTATAAGGGTACAGTGCATCAGTTATTCATAGAGTTAAAAAAAAAATATGACTCAGTTAAGAGAGAAGTTTTATATGATATTCTTATTGAATTTGGTATTCCCAAGAAACTAGTTAGATTAATTAAAATGTGTCTCAGTGAAACGCATAGCAGAGTTCGTATAGGTCAGTTTCTGTCAGATGCGTTTCCAATTCACTGTGGTCTAAAGCAAGGAGATGCACTATTACCTTTACTTTTTAACTTTGCTCTAGAGTATGCCATTAGGAAAGTCCAGGATAACAGACAGGGTTTGGAATTGAACGGGTTACATCAGCTGCTTGTCTATGCGGATGACGTGAATATATTAGGAGAAAATCCACAAACGATTAGGGAAAACACGGGAATTTTACTGGAAGCAAGTAAAGAGATAGATTTGGAAGTATATCCCGAAAATACAAAGTATATGATTATGTCTCGTGACCAGAATATTCTACAGAATAGAAATATAAAAATTGTAAATTTATCTTTTGAAGAGGTGGAGAAGTTCAAATATCTTGGAGCAACAGTAACAAATATAAATAACACTCGGGAGGAAATTAAACGCAGAATAAATATGGGAAATGCCTGTTATTATTCGGTTGAGAAGCTTTTATCATCTAGTCTGCTGTCAAAAAATCTGAAAGTTAGAATTTATAAAACAGTTATATTACCGGTTGTTCTTTATGGTTGTGAAAGTTGGACTCTCACTTTGAGAGAAGAACAGAGATTAAGAGTGTTTGAGGAAAAGGTTCTTAGGAAAATATTTGGGGCTAAGAGGGATGAAGTTACAGGAGAATAGAGAAAGTTACACAACACAGAACTGCACGCATTGTATTCTTCACCTGACATAATTAGGAACATTAAATCCAGACGTTTGAGATGGGCAGGGCATGTAGCACGAATGGGCGACTCCAGAAATCCATATAGAATGTTAGTTGCGAGGCCGGAGGGAAAAAGACTTTTAGGGAGGCCGAGACGTAGATGGGAAGATAATATTAAAATGGACTTGAGGGAGGTGGGATATGATAATAGAGAACGGATTAATCTTGCTTAGGATAGGGACCAATGGCGGGCTTATGTCAGGGCGGCAATGAACCTTCGGGTTCCTTAAAAGCCAGTAAGTAAGTACTAAAAAAACTAATCATTTTTTCTTATCAGATCTTATCTTTTAATTCTAGTTATTTCATTAAATCTTTCCTATATGGCTCTAATGTAAATTTGCAGGTTTGTTGATACGCCCTTCTAGTAAGAGTTATTTTCAAAAAGTGAGCAAGATAACTAAATTACACACTTTTAAGATTGTTTTCGTCAGTCAGTTTACTTCGTTCGGAATACTATGACCTTACAGAACCATTTTAAAATGCAGCGGTACCCGATGTGGCAAACCCTGCATAGGATATTGTGGGATCCCGATATTAATCAATAACGCTAGAATAAAAATAAGAATACAATGTAGAGAGACCTAATATCTTAGAGTACTGCACAAAACAGAGAGAATGATCTGTAATATCGTTGCTTAAGAGTCAAGAACCGAGGACTGCGGTAAGACAATAAATTATCTGGGCTGGAAATGTATGAGTCGAAATTGGAGACGTCAGATTGCGGGCATCTGACCCCGGACGGTGCGATTGCACACGAGGGAGCGCACAATGGACCCTCGCAATTAATTATTCTGTGTCAGAGTTGGCATTGACCTCCATCAGAGCAGAGCTTCACGGCCGCTGCGTCCCACCGTATCTGCCCAAGATAAGCCATTCAGCGGTGATACTCAGTCACTCCAACTGTGTGAGCAGCCAATTTGCCATCGATTTCACATAATTTGCTATGCATAATTGCCTCACTATCTGTCACGGCCTCTGACTGCGTATGACCCGTGTTCACACCTTGTCAGTCCCGCGAAGACCTGATTTATGCTGCATTAAACGCCGACAAGTGATTCTCCTTCAGGCTCTATTCCACGAAAGTATGGTCTAATATATAATATTATTAGTTATTAATAAAGTTCTTGTGTAGTATAGTATTACAAATGGCTTTTAAGGAACCAGAAGGTTCATTGCCGCTCTCACATAAGCCCGCCATCGGTCTCTATCCTGTGCAAGATTAATCCAGTCTCTACCATCATATCCCACCTCCCTCAAATCCATTTTAATATTGTCCTCCCATCAACGTCTCGGCCTTTTTAAAGATCTTTTTCCCTCCGGCCTCCTAACTAACACTCTATATGCATTTCTGGATTCGCCTATATGTGCTACATGCCCTGCCCATCTTAAACGTCTGGATTTAATGTTCCTAATTATATCAGGTAAAGAAAACTATGCGTGCAGTTCTGCGTTGTGTAACTTTCTCCATTCTCCTCTAACTTCATCCCTCTTACCCTAAATTCTTTCCTAAGAATCTTTTCCTCAAACACCCTTAATATCTGTTCCTCTCTCAAAGTGAGAGTCCAAGTTTCACAACCATACAGAACAACCGGTAATATAACTGTTTTATAAATTCTAACTTTCGGATTTTTTGACAGCAGACTAGATGACAAAAGCTTTTCAACCGAATAATAACAGGCATTTCCCATATTCTGCGTTTAATTTCCTCCCGAGTATCATTTATATTTGTTACTGTTGCTCCAAGATATTTTAATTTTTTATATTTCCATTTCGTAGAATATTATAGTCACGAGACATAATCATATACTTCATCTTGTCCACACCTGTGGACTAACGGCTAGCGCGTCTGGTCGTGAAACTAGGTGGCCCGGGTTCGATTCCCGGTCGGGGCAAGTTACCTGGTTGAGGTTTTTTCCGGGGTTTGTCCCTCAACCCAATATGAGCAAATGCTGGGTAACTTTCGGTGTTGGACCCCGGACTCACTTCACCGGCATTATCACCTTCATCTCATTCAGACGCTAAATAACCTAAGCTGTTGATAAAGCGTCGTAAAATAATCCACTAAAATAAAGTAAAAAATATACTTCATCTTTTCGGGGTTTACTTCCAAATGTCCGTGTTTTCCCTAATCGTTTGTGGATTTTCTCCTAACATATTCACGCCATCCGCATAGACAAGCAGCTGAAGTAACCCGTCCAATTCCAAACCCTTCTGTTAACCTCAGCTTCCCTAATGGCATATTCTAGAGCGAAGTTAAAAAGTAAAGGTGATAGTGCATCTCCTTGCTTTAGCCCGCAGTGAATTGCAAAAGCATCTAACAGAATCTGGCCTATAAGGACTCTGCTGTAAGATTCATTCAGACACATTATAATTAATCGAACTAGTTTCTTGGGAATACCAAATTCAATAATGATGTTATGAAAAGAATCCCTCTTTACCGAGTCATATGCCTTTTTGATCACTAAATTATACTAGCGACAAATTTAATGTAATTCCAATTATGTAATGTATGTGATAGAGGGTGTATTATTGTAAGGTTGTGCTCTAGCAGTGACGTGAGCAGATTTTTTGGAATCTACTTGAAGAGTTGTGAGATTTTTGTAGGAAGGAAGAAAATTGGAAAGATTGGAGAATGTTGAGTTTGCAGTGAAATACCTGACCTTTGGCAGAGTACTATGAATGAATGCGTAAATGTTAACTCCCTTTTATATGGGAATAGACTGGTTCACAAGGTTAGCTTCTTTCTCGTCTCTGATGATGTTAACACACAACTCCAAAACTTCGGATATGTCTGTAAATATGGGACTGTGCAAGGAGAAAAAGAATCTCGCATCACTTGATACGGCGTGGAGTTCTTAAGTACTCTAGCCAACGCTTACTTGCACAATTTTAAACGTCTTCTGTTTTAATAGGGTAAATGAATTAAACACTGTTGTAACATACAACTAAGCGGTTTGGCGCAATTCCAGTGATCATAATGGCGCGGTACACCATCCGTGCGCCGCAGCAGGGCTCCGAACACGGGAACAGGCGCTTGTATTGTCGATGTAACATACAACGTTACATAATATAACATTAATTACAACAACGGACGTTAACACAGCCCACAAATTTTATAACTATTACAATTCCAAAAATTAAATTAAGAATTCGAAGTCTGGACTCTAGCAACGATGGGTACAATAATATTATAGTTTGTTTTAATATTTTTTTTACGTTGAATAGCTTTATTATTCGAATTCACTAGATTTTCACTAGATTTTCGCGTAACAATGACGCAACTCTGTCTTCGAATCGTAATACAGAGTGATTTATATAGAACTGACACATTTCTTTCATTAATTGTTTCAAAACGAATTGTGCTAGCGACAACTTATTATACCTAAAATGTAGAGGAATTTTGGGAGATTATTTACCTCTATAGCAAATGTTGAAAATGTCCTCCATCCTGCATAAGGCACAACTCAACACGTCGTTCCAAGTTACTGGCCACTCGTTGGAGGACTCTGTTGTCAATAGCTTGAATCTCCTGTCTGATGTTGTGCTTCAGATCGTCCAATGTCTGGGGACGTGTGGCGTAAACCCTGTCTTTTAAGTAACCCCATAGAAAGAAGTCCGGCGTTGTCAAATCCGGAGATCTCGGTGGCCACATGTTCCTGGAAATTATTCGGTCGTCAAAGAAACTTGCAGTTAGTTCCATGGATTCATTTGATGTATGGCATGTAGCGCCATCTTGCTGAAAATATCCTTGACTCAGCTCAAAATCGTCCAGTTGCTCAACAAACTCCATGAAAATCAGTCGGTACTCTACAGTGTTCACAGTCTGTTTAAAAAAAATTTGCCCCACTATTCTCTGTGCGGATATTGCGCACCAAACTCCGATTTTAACCGGGTGCATAGGTGCTTCATGGATGACATGTGGAACACCAAATTCTCTCTGGTATGCCCTTTGAGTAGCTGTAATTGAATTCGTAATCCAATATTGCTTCACAAGGAAGAGTCGTTGATTTAATGTGTACTGTATTTTCACGTTGACACAAAATGAAAACAGCTGCCAACAATAGGAATAAAACATAAACATCTGCGCATCGAATGCTGCCAACAATAGGAATAAAACATAAACATCTGCGCATCTAGTGACAAGGAATCGAAACTCCAGAACATTCTGCTTAATTTGGTGCTAAAATTGGGTCATTGAATGAATTTCCAACGGAATAATTAAAGAAAGAAATGTGTCATTTCTATATAAATCACTCTGTACATAGGTTGGATAAAAAGTAATGGCAACACTGCTGTCACGTGACGATGGTGCGTTCGAGAGCTGCCAGCTGTGTGGACATGAACAAGGACTGTTAGATGAGTTAGTGCAGCCAGCGACGACAGTACTCTGTCAATCTACTGCAGTGTGTACAACGTTGACTTTCATAGGGATAGTGCGAGCGCCCTAAGACCACGTTTACAAAACTAGAGCAACGTTCCTGGATCAGAATTGAAGTGACACGAGGTCGTAGTGCACAAGAATGTTTTCAGGGACTGCGTGAAGCATGTGCCGATGCAGCGTTGCCATATCGCACAGTGGCACGATGGGTTAAAGCTTTCCGGGAAGGCAGGGATGCCGTTCAGGACAACTTCCGTACAGAGCGACCCCGCGTGGAGGACAACACAGTTCAACTCCTTGCTTCCCTGTTGGATGCTGATCACCGATGGACTGCGCGTGAGTTAGCAGCGGAAGTCGGAGTAGGCTATGTCACAAAACTGTGCTCCACATTCTGCAAGACATTCTGGGTTACCGCAAAATGACAGGGCGTTGGATACCCCATGAAATTTTCGAGGTTTAACAATGGCACCGCTATGCAGTCGCACAGGCCTTGTTGGACCGGTACCAAAGGAAAGATGACGACTTTCGTGGACGAATCGTCGCTATGGACGAAACCTGGGCTCGCTCATACGAACCAACCAAACTTGAAACGTTAATCAAATGACTGGAAGCATCCAGGTTCTTCTCGTCCGAAGAAAGTGCGCCCTACACAAAGTGCTGTGAAGGTGATGTTCATTGTGGTGTATGACATTGATGGGGTAATACTGCACCACGCTGTACCTCCAAGGCAGACGGCAAACGCGGACTACTACTGCAGGTTCCTGCAGCACCACCTTCGTCCAGCCCTCAGGAGAAATCGACGACACTTGGTGGTACAGAATCCCAACATTCTTCATGATAATGCAAGGAGTCACACCGCTGTTGCTGTCAAGGACTTTTTGCACTTCTGGCAATGGGAGATTCTGGAACATCCTCCGTACTCACCCGATATGAGTCCATGCGATTACGATCTTTTCACCAAAGTGAAAGAACCACTGCGAGGGACCCGGTACAATACCAGAGTTGAACTTATCTGTGCTTTAGGGCGGTCAATACGGAACATCAACAAAGATGGACGCGCTGATGGTGTACGACGCCTTCCAAACATTTGGCAAAAGGTAATAAATAAGGGGGGCGACTATATAGAAGGTACGTAAATGTTATACCTCTGTGAATAAAGCCATGTCAAAAATATCGAATTGTTGCCATTACTTTTTATCCAACCCAAGTATATACAGTCATGAAGCTCAATACGTAGGGAATATGCATCCATGGATAGTTGCTTACCACTAGGATCGCTACTATCGCCTCCTCACAGAAAATGCGAAATAGTACCGGCACAGTCTATTGTTGCTAGTAGTCTACCCTCACAACTCAAGCTTCGTGACTGTATATACTAGACTGTGGCTACAAGATTACGATTTCATGGCCGCCTAAATAAGAACCATTAAGAAATAAGTATCCATGGAATTGTAGCCTTATTTATTCATGATCACTATTTCATGGCCACCTAAACTGGTCATATAATCAACAAAGCGGTTACAAACAGTTGAATGCTATATCTTGTTGCAATGAGTAATGTAATTTCAGAATAAAATGTAGACATAGTCTAAATGTTAAATTTGTTACTTGTGTTACGTGTAATATTTACGTCACGAAAAATCGAGATATTGCATTAATTTCTTATCGAATTAAATTTTTACATTGAGTATTACATTTTATTTGTCAGTGCGTAAAATGAATAGCAGTACGTAAAGTGATTACTTAATTTTTTACGCACTGGTGTTTTAAAGACTCACTTTACACATTGATATCAGTGGGTAAAATGCAACTTTAAGCACTATCTAGAAAATCATTGTTAACCCGTGCATATTTAATACAGATCACGTGCGCTCTCTTTGCTGCTTTGGGAATCCATTCCACGCACAACTTCCATTACTTCTCTGTCATATTAGGTCAGAGGGCGATAAATTTCATCGCCCGATAGAGCTAAAAGAAAATTTATCTTTAATCACTTACTATATGTCTTCCAGAAGGCGTTTATGGGCCTCCCATTGTCTGAAGTTGGGCTTACCTGTAACAGAAGAAAACCCAATATAAGCAATCAAAGAGTGCTAAAGAATATTAGGATTTGTAAGACAAAGATCTTCTTAGCAGCTATATGGGTTTTCTATCTTTATCAGACTCAGTATTCAATTGTTTTCTCAATATTTCTAGTAGTAGGTACAGGAGCTGGGGCAGTTGAATTGAATTAAATTTCAGGACGGAACATTACGACCTTTCAAGATCTACTGGGCTAAACCTCAAGCTAGGCGTATTCCCAAACCCACACCGGCTGACTATACTAAGGTTCGCTGAGTGCCCAGGTTCCTAGCAGGCAACCCCACTCGTCCCTAGTCCGGGGTTGCGTCGCCAGCCAGCGTTCGGCGAATGCTATGTAGTGATGAAATTGTGCCGGAATGATGTATCTTGTTGTTTGCAAGAGAATGTGGTTGTAACACTGCACACTTCATATCCATGGTCACCTTGGCAACAGATTTTTACCTGCCTGCCTCATTGTATTTAAGAGAGTGAAGCAAAATTCATGCATTGTTCTGGATGTACCAAGACGGGTGATCACCACTTTGAACAGTTTATTTATTTATTTGTTTATTTATTTATTTACTTATTTCCTTATATATTTATTTATTTACTTATTTACATATATATTTACTTATTTACTTATATATTTATTAATTTACTTATTTACTAATTTATTTATTTATTTACTTATTAAATTATTTATTTACTTATTTATTTATATATTTATTTACTTGTTTACTTATATACTTATTTATTTATTTACTTATTTATTTAACTTATTTATTTACTTATTAAATTATTTATTTACTTATTTATTATTTATTTATTCATTTATTTACTTATTTACTTATTAATTTATTTATTTACTTATCCATTTATTTATTTATTCATTTATTTATTCATTTATTTCTTTATTAAATTATTTATTTACTTATTTACTTATTCATTTATTTACGTATTTACTTTTTCATTTATTTATTTACTTATTTACTTATTGATTTATTTACTTATTTATTTATTTATTTATTTATTTACTTATTTATTTATATTTTATTTATTTACTTATTTATTCATTTATTTATTTACTTATTTACCTACTTATTTACTTATTTATTTATTTACTTATTTACTTATTCATTTACTTATTTATTTATTTAGTTTTTTTTATTTACGTATTTAGTTATTTATTTACTTATTCATTTATTTATTTATTAGTTTGTTTATTTATTTACTTATTTATTTATTTACTTATTTACTCATTCATTTACTTATTTATTTATTTATTTATTTATTTAGTTAGTTAGTTATTTAGTTATTTATATACTTATTTAGTTATTTATTTACTTATTCATTTATTTATTTATTTATTTACTAGTTTATTTATTTATTTATTTAGTTATTAATTATTTATATACTTATTTAGTTATTTATTTACTTATTCATTTATTTATTTATTTACTAGTTTATTTCTTTATTTATTTATTTACTTATTTACTTATTTATTTATTTACTTATTTACTTATATACTTATTTATTTATTTACTTATTTATTTAACTTATATATTTACTTATTAATTAATTTATTTACTTTATTTATTTATTTATTTATTAGTTTATTTATTTATTTATTTACTTTGCTAATAATTGTAACATAACATATAATATATACAGAAAAACTTTAGCTTGCCCCTGAAAGAGTAGAACTCGTGCTCAGGGGCGTGCTCTGTTGCTATGAGATCTAAGTTGTTTATGCATGTAAAATGCAAAACAGCTTGTAAAAACGTTCTTCAAACCTATTACTTGTGCAAGACCTTATAGCTCCTGAAATATGCATTTTCGACCATTGCCGTTCCTTACGTCAAAATATTCAGTTTAGAGTCCTCTAGCGTCTCTATAATTTTGAACCTAAAGGTTGGGGACACCCTGTATATTGATATGCAGCTGGTGTGGCTAGGTGATGCGACACATGAAAGTGTGGGTAGATGGATGGTAATAAATACATAGATGTATTTATGCTGTAGGTAGGTGAATATGTGGGCACTTGGATGTATTGATTCATGGATAGGAAGAATGGATGGTTGATTATGGATGGAAATAGATGAAAATGAGTAGCCGAAAGAACTATTACAGGCTCTAGATTTTGACGAAATTTATTGCACACAATTTGTTAAGTAACATACGAGTATGAGACAGAAATATATTATGCTTGCAGTTGTTGATTGTAGCGGGCCTTGCTTCTAAATGCCACGTATTGTAGCTTCAGTATTTTATTGCTAGAGTTTAAACAGTTTTGCCAGTTCTTACGATACTACAAATTATTTATGGCTTAGTTTATAGTTAGTGCCACTGCTCCTAGACGTCTTGCTATTTACGTCAGATCTGTCAAGCTACATTTTGAAACAATACTTAACAACTAGTCATAAAAATGTTTTTCAAGGGAGTTGAACCTTGGCTCGAAATAGAAAACGAAAATAGAAGCGAGCTGAAATGAATTTTCTACCACGGGTATTGTTATAGTTATTATCAGGAATATAAAACTTATCAAAATCACCTAGACAATTGAATCAGGGGAACATTTTCGGCACGAGAATTAAAAAGATAATTAAAAAAATATATATATACATATATATATATATATGTGTCACGGATAAACCGACATGTAGAATACATACCCAGTTTCGGGACTAAAATTGCAGTTGTGTTGGTTTGAATGTTCTATTTTTATATCGGTTTACAAATGGAAAGTACGGATCTATGATAAGAGAAATAGTTAATGACGGGCATGCTATATACAGGATGATCCGTTTGGGTATGGATAAAATAAAACATTTACTACTGAACTTCATTTGTTGAAACTTTGTACAGTAGTGGCAAAAAAACCGGACCGACACTTGTAGCTGATTTCAGAGCCTTGTTCACTCCAGACCACGATAAACTGGTAACTAAGACTTTCGTGGTTCGAATCCTGCCTGGGAAGGAAACTTTTTTTTGTTCCTTATTCAAATTTATTCCCAATACTTTTCGATTGGTGGTAAAATTCATGTTCTGGGAATAATAAGTTAATTAAGTAGTGAAATATCACTTTATTCGAAAAGTATTGGGGATAAATTTGAATAAGGAACAAAAAAAAGTTTCCTTCCCAGGCAGGATTCGAACCACGAAAGTTTTAGTTACCAGTCTATCGTGCTCTGAGTGAACAAGGTTCTGAAATCAGCTACAAGGGTCGGTCCAGTTTTTTTTTTTTTTTTTTTTTGCCACTACTGTACATACAACTCTGAAAGATGGGAGATTCCTCAGAGCTCAACATGACCCCCATTGCACACCCTACACAAATCATAACGGTGATGCAATTCAGCCCATGTCCGTTGTAACATAAGAGGGGTGATTTCTTAAAAAGCTTCAGTAATTTTTACTCTCAGATAATCAATGTTCCTTGGTTTCTGTGAATAGACAATCGGTCTTACTAATAAACTGTGTATAGTTTTTACATGACTCTTATGCAGCGTTGAGACAGAAAACTTTACTAATAAACCATGCATAAGCGATGGATGTATAAACAGTCTGTAACTATACAATGGGAATTGCTTTGCAGTACTTATATACACGAAACCCCTTGTTTAAGCGTTGTCTATAGAGAAAAAATGGCCGCCCCTTTAACAGCTGTTTGTATCGACTGTCATTTTATGATGATGGCGGCCTTGTAACCACAGAAGAACACACCAAAGAGCATAGAATAAGTAGAATGTTATTGCTGTAGCTTGTACTCTTTGACCAAAATATAGTATGGTAATCGATTAGAGCCAGTTGTACTCTCGATACTTAACACGCCACACTAGAGCGCTCTACCGGATGCAATAAGGAAAATCAGATATTTTATTACCTTTCGTAACGAAGTAATGACGAAACTATGACGTAGCTGTGTAACAGTTATACTGTTATACGCGACGTATGTAGTGATTATTAGTAAGGAATTTACACACGACTTATAACCGAGCTACTCATTGTACAAGTATAAGACAGTTAAACGTCTGTATATAGAGTTTTTATTAGTAAGACTGAATGTCTTTAACAACCCCACAGAAAGAAGTCAGGAGGGGTTATACCTGGGGAGTTTGGGGACCAAGCCAAGAGATAGCTGCTTCTCGTACTGGGTTTCGCCTGTGACGTACTGAAAGTTTTTTTTTTTTAACACAGAACCTGTTTCTACAAATGTTCGATACCACAACATTATGGAATCGTATTTAGGTACATTACACACACCATACTCACCTCGAAATTCCCTTTGAACTCTTTTAACACTCTCAAATTTAGCATACCAAAGAACACGTTGTGCCCGCTGTTGATTTGTAGTAGCCATTTTAATCATCTACGATTTTCATTTGTCCCTTTAGATTACGCATTGTTGATTGTCATATATGGAAACTCCCATCTTTTAATCGTAATATAACCAGCAAAAATTTTTTTCTACTATCATAATAGCTTTATAATAATAAATTAATATTACTTACTTACAAATGGCTTTTAAGGAACCCGAAGGTTCATTGCCGTCCTCACATAAGCCCGCCAGCGGTCCCTATCCTGTGCAAGATTAATCCAGTCTCTATCATCATACCCCACCTCCCTCAGATCCATTTTAATATTATCTTCCCATCTACGTCTCGGCCTCCCTAAAGGTCTTTTTCCCTCCGGTCTCCCAACTAACACTCTATATGCATTTCTGGATTCGCCCATACGTGCTACATGTCCTGCCCATCTCAAACGTCTGGATTTAATGTTCCTAATTATGTCAGGTGAAGAATACAATGCGTGCAGTTCTGTGTTGTGTAACTTTCTCCATTCTCCTGTAACTTCATCCCGCTTAGCCCCAAATATTTTCCTAAGCACCTTATTCTCAAACACCCTTAACCTATGTTCCTCTCTCAAAGTGAGAGTCCAAGTTTCACAGCCATAATAATAAATTAATATTACCCATACCAAACGGATCAGACTGCATATCTCCTCACATGACGTTACATTCGTAAATTAGTCCCAGCTCACAAGAAATTTTTCACTATAGTTCAGTCAAAGTCTACTGTACACTCATGTGCATTGATGGTCGGAAAATGTAAAACAAATCCTCTTTCTTCCTCCGCCACTAGTACACTGTGGAGAGAATATAGTAGACATCATTTGTTTTTATCGTTCGGTCATCAATACTCTCGAGTGTGCGTGTATATTTCCACTTTAACCGCAATTGTATGTTTACATTTATAGATTACATTTCTTATTCTTGTCCATCTCTAAAATATGTACACGCAAGCTGTAGTACTTATCTATTGATTTCAGGCAGCAATGTTATATAGCGTTGTCATGGTTTCGTATTATAAAATTGCTCTGATGAATGAAAATTTACACTTCTTGGAATCAGGTTTCTGTAATGTTAAGGGAGAAAACTAAAATTCGTTTAATCACTTATTTATCAGAATTCAGTTCTCCTTTAAATTCGCTGAAGCTTCTAGGAATTCAGTCAATAATTTCCATAAAATACGCTGCTAAAAGTTTCATCTGAAACTATTTTTCTCGAAACGCAAACAAAAATAAGGAAAATCGTAGGTAACATTTCCGTTTGAGATATTTCAAAGATTCATTCATTGATGATTTTGTGCCTAGGTCTTTCACTGCAAATCCAGCATTCTCCAATCTTTCCTATTTTCTACCTTTCTCTTAGTTTTCGCATATGATTCATATATCTTAATATCGTCCATCATATGATATCTTCTTCTGCCCCGAACTCTTCTCCCGTTCACCATTCCTTCCAGTGCATCCTTCAGTAGGCAGTTTCTTCTCAGCCAGGGACCCAACCAATTCCTTTTCCTCTTTCTGATCAGTTTCAGCACCATTCTTTCTTCACCCACTCTTTCCAACACAGCTTCATTTCTTATTCTGTCTGTCCACTTCACACGTTCCATTCTTCTCCATATCCACATTTCAAATGCTTCTATTCGTTTCTCTTCACTTCGTCGTAATGTCCATGTTTCTGCTCCGTACAATGCACACTCCACACAAAGCACTTCACTAGTCTCTTCCTTAGTTCTTTCGCCAGAGGTCCGCAGAAGAAGCTCCTTTTTCTATTAAAAACTCCTTTGCCATTGTTATCCTCCTTTTGACTTCCTGGCAGCAGCTCATGTTATTGCTTGTAATACACCCCAAGTATTTGCTCTACTGCCTCGTTTCGAATTAGCACGTTATCTTCTTTATTATTTTTTTTTTTGCATTATCTTCACCCCATACTGCTCACAGCTGTCATTTAGCTCCAGTAGAATATCCCTCAGTATCGTCTACTCTTCTGCTAACAACGCCATATCATCAACAAAGCTTATGCACTTTATTCTTCTTCCTCCTACTATCACCCTTCCCTTGTTCTGAAAATAATTCTTCACTAGATCCTTCAAGTAGATGCTGAACAGGGTAGGTGATAAAGGGCATCCTTGACGTACTCCCCTCCTCTGAAATTAATGACATGTTTTTGTCTTAAACTCACAGAACTGGCGGTAACTATGGTAATATACATGATTATAATTATTTTGTGCGAGATCGTGCGTATTTGCTTGTTTTCCGCACAGAACCAATACACGGTAAGTGTGAAATATCACATTCAGTATTCCCAACGTAACACACATAAGAATTTCCCTATTCTTACCGCTTAAGCGCGACATTCATTTTACTGCTTTAGGCTTTTAACATGTTATTTTTAGAGACGTTTAACATAGTAATAATTATAAATTGGAAACTTACCACTGCAATTTCACCTAAATTGCACTGTTAATTATTGTTTTTAAATATTTGCAAAAATTAAGTAAACTCTACAACTCCACGAAACTTATTGCACTCCTGATACAAGTAACATTAAGGAAGCCGTGAAAAAATCAACAAGATTCCAGATGCCGATGTTATTAATGCAATATGTTATATAAATAGTATTGTTAAAATATTAAAATGAAAAATAAATCATTACATAACCTTACCGTTTGTTTTAAGTTCGCATTTATAGACTGGGGGAAAAAAAAGACAGACGTATATCACGGCCTGCTGGAGTATAGTAAACACAGAAAACATTTTATAGCAACAATGTTGAAGAAAGATATTTTGGTTTTCCGAAGTTGCCGTCATTAAACAGAAACCAACATGGAGATTTCATTGCAACTAATTAGAAATTCGTCTTTCAGGTATGTAATAAACGATCTTCGCACAAAATAATGTACGATACACGAGCGGTATGTTTGTTTTTATGTTTTCGTAAATTAAAAAAGCTCAACTACGTTTCGTTTTTTCAATCTTTTCCTCGACCATGAAAACGTCAACATACCGCTCTTGTAACGTGTATTACTATTATTAAGCAGAGTTCTATGAATTTTCAAAGGAGAAAATGTTCTTTAAAAAAACTTACAGTAGGTGAAATATTTATGGAAATCTCTTTTTTTAAAATTACAAGACGATAGCAAATCATTCAGGCACGATATTGTAAAAAAAAATTAAACTGAAGGAAACTGGTGTAGACGCAGTTGTTATCGCGCCACTGTGATAAAATAGCTGTTGACGCAAGAAATATAAATATTTTCAAACGAAGATCCCCTAACACATCTTCCAGGGCGGGTTAACAAAGGCGCCTCCAAAGCACGCTGTTTATAGCCCCTTCCAGGATGTTTGTTTGCTCTCCACGCGGTTTATGAATTCTGCGAAGATTGTTAAATGGGTTGTCGATTTCGAAGTTTATGGGCCAGGAAATTCTGTGTTTACCTTCAGTAGCCGTGGTTACCACGATCGCCAGCCGGCATTTCCCCTGCAAGTGTGCTTAGCAACTTTGATTCTTTCAGAGAATAAACAGACTTTGTTTTCTTTCGCCGTTGGAGGCTGTACCAGGCAGCGATTCGTTTTCTTGTAGTTATGAGCTGGATTTTAGGACTCTCCTTTTAGTGCATTGTAGCTAAAAATACATTTTAACATGCGAATGTCGATAGAAAAACGTTCGCTTTAAAAGCGCTAGTAATAATAATAATAATAATAATAATTATAATAATAATAATAATAATAATAATAATAATAATAATAATAATAATAATATAGGTCTAGTGAAATTTTAATTAAAAGAACTGGCATGTTAATTGTAATTTCCTTTTATTTCAAAAGTTCTTAAATGCATTTTAAAGGAAAACCAGAGTACTTGCAATAAACAAAATTCAATTGAATAGTATCAGTCTCACAATTAAGTCTGGAAACATAATGATATTCCACTCGGGTGTGGGTTCGAATCCCATATGAGCCGACTGCATAGCTGCGTTTTTTTCCAAGTTTTTGTTTTGTATATATATCTTACGCTACATCCTTAGGGTAAATCTTCAAATCCAACGTAAATGCTAAATGGATGAAAGAATGAAAGGATAGATGCATGGTTGCATGAGTGGATGGATGGATGCATACATGAAGAATGGATGGGTGAATGGATACATAGGTGGATGGATACATGGGTGGATGGACGGATGGATGCATGGATAAATGGATGAAAGGATGGAAGGATGGATGGTTGTATGAATGGATGGATGGAAGGATGGATGGTTGCATGGAAATGTGAATAGATGGATGCATGGATATATGGATGGATGGATGGATGGATGGATGATGCATGAATACGTGGATATATGGATGCATGGATATATGGATGGATGATGCATGGATACGTGGATAGATGGATGCATGGATATATGGATGGATGGATGATGCATGGATACGTGGATAGATGGATGCATGGATATATGGATGGATGGATGATACATGGATACGTGGATAGATGAATGCATGGATATATGGATGGATGGATGATGCATGGATACGTGGATATATGGACGCATGGATATATGGATGGATGGATGATGCATGGATACGTGGATATATGGACGCATGGATATATGGATGGATGGATGATGATGGATACGTGGATATATGGATGCATGGATATATGGATGGATGATGATGCATGGATACGTGGATAGATGGATGATGCATGGATACGTGGATATATGGACGCATGGATATATGGATGGATGATGATGCATGGATACGTGGATATATGGACGCATAGATATATGGATGGATGGATGATGCATGGATACGTGGATATATGGACGCATGGATATATGGATGGATGATGATGCATGGATACGTGGATAGATGGATGCATGGATATATGGATTGATGGATGATGCATGGATACGTGGATAGATGGATGCATGGATATATGGATGGATGGATGATGCATGGATACGTGGATAGATGGATGCATGGATATATGGATGGATGGATGATGCATGGATACGTGGATAGATGAATGCATGGATATATGGATGATGCATGGATACGTGGATAGATGAATGCATGGATATATGGATGGATGATGCATGGATACGTGGATAGATGTATGCATGGATATATGGATGTTTGGATGGATGAATAGGTGCATGGATAAATGGATGCTTAGATGGTTGGATGCATGTATGGATGGATGGATGCATGGATACATGAATGAATGGGTGAATGGATGCATAGATGACTGAATGGATGCATGCATGGACGAATGGATTGATGGATGGATGAATGAATGGATGCATGAATGGATTGATGGATGGATGCATAGATGGATAAATGGATGGCTGGATGGTTGTATGAAAGGATGAATGGATAGGTGAATGAATACATGGATGGCTCCATGGATGCATGGATGGATGTATGGATGAATGGTTGCATGAATGGATTGTTGGAAGAATGGATGAATAGATGCAAGGATACATGAATGAACGGATGCATAGATGGATAGATGCATGCATGGATATATGGATGGATGGATGAATAGATGGATCCATGCGTGGATTGATGGTTGGATGCATGGACGAATGGATACATGGATGGATGGATGGATGGATGAATAGATGGATCCATGCGTGGATTGATGGTTGGATGCATGGACGAATGGATACATGGATGGATGGATGAATAGAAGGATCCATGCGTGGATTGATGGATGGATGCATGGACGAATGGATACATGGATGGATGAATGGATGCATGGATGGATGGATGAATAGATGGATCCATGCGTGGATTGATGGATGGATGCATGGACGAATGGATGCATGGATGGATGGATGAATAGATGGATCCATGCGTGGATTGATGGATGGATGCATGGACGAATGGATACATGGATGGATGAATGGATGGATGGATGGATGAATAGATGGATCCATGCGTGGATTGATGATTGGATGCATGGACGAATGGATACATGGATGGATGGATGGATGAATAGATGGATCCATGCGTGGATTGATGGATGGATGCATGGACGAATGGATACATGGATGGATGAATGGATGCATGGATGCATGGATGGATGGATGGATGAATAGATGGATCCATGCGTGGATTGATGATTAGATGCATGGACGAATGGATGGATGGATGGATGGATGAATAGATGGATCCATGCGTGGATTGATGGATGGATGCATGGACGAATGGATACATGGATGGATGAATGGATGCATGGATGCATGGATGGATGGATGGATGAATAGATGGATCCATGCGTGGATTGATGATTGGATGCATGGACGAATGGATACATGGATGGATGGATGGATGGATGGATGAATAGATGGATCCATGCGTGGATTGATGGATGGATGCATGGACGAATGGATACATACATGGATGGATGAATGGATGCAGGGATGGATGGATGAATAGATGGATCCATGCGTTGATTGATGGTTGGATGCATGGGCGAATGGATATATGGATGGATGGATGGATTAATGAATAGATGGATGCATGCGTGGATTGATGGATGGATGGATGAATGGATGCATAGATGGGTAGATGGAAGGATGGATGGATGAATGGGGGAAATGACAAGATAAATATTAGAAAGATACGCTAAAAAGCGCCTTTGCAAGGGTCATCTCATGAAAGATATCATCTCGTCTCCAATTCCGTCGACCCTGATAGTCTCGTATTTCATTTAGTGTCTTTAATTAACAGATTTCAAAAGTGACAGGGGATTCTTCGAATGATATAACTTAACTACCACATCGACATGGCAGAAAGGAATCCTGTTCTATATCACAAAACACCCCAATGTCTCATGTTATATAGGCTACTTATTATAAAACTCCTTTTTGAGAATGCTTGTTAAAAATAAACTTCGATACATAAAGCCTGTATACTGGTACTCTATACCACTCTAGTTTAGCTTTTTGTTTCTCTTTTTTTTTCTTTGGTATTAACTACTGAGTTACTTAACATCGAAGGAATTAGCGATAGTCAGTTGATACTTGGCGAGATAAGGCCAAGGATCCGCCATAGATTACCTGACATTCGCTTTACTGTTGGGAAAAACCTCGGAAAAAAACCAAGTTGGAATCGGACCCGCGCTCGAGCGCAACTCCGGATCGACATGCGAACGCGCTATCGCCTGAGCTACGCCAGTGGCTTCTAGTTTTGTTACTACTACTATTGTGTCCATTGCTTTTAGGTCGTTCTGTATCACTTCTTATAGATGCGAGATATGCCATTATTATTTTAAAAAAATACTGCACTAATGTGTTCAATATTATCCTCCCCGTTTCGAATTAAGGTTAAACATATTCAGTTCATTTTTACGTCCGTATTTAATTTTTATCCAGCTCGCCATAGCTCTCTGCAGCTCTAAGGAATTTCATTTCGCATTCTTTCAATCCAGTTTGCCTTTGTCCTCCTGTTTGATAACGTAGTTTTCGCATGAGTATAGAAGAAGAGAAACAGATACTGTGTCATAAAACTTCATTAGCATTTTATACTGCATAACGTTCTTTGAATTCCTTTCTAGTTATCACTAACTTAGCTTCTTCTGTATGCATCACTGTCTAAAGGTTTATTGTTCTTGTAAGAGGAATTGGTGATAAGAAAATGATTCTGTACTCGGCCAGATCAATCCAAGAATAAGCTATGGGGTTTATTGATTTGATTCATTGCATTGTGTATATAACTGGTTGATTGATTGACTGATTGATTGATTGATTGATTGATTGATTGATTGATTGATTGATTGATTGATTGATTGATTGATTGATTGATTGATTGATTGATTGATTAGGTAAGGATTCGTTGGTTGGTTGGTTGGTTGGTTGGTTGGTTGGTTGGTTGATTAGGTTACGGTTGGCTGGTTGATTTGTTAGATTTGTTGGTTGTTGGTTAGCTCTCGTGTGGCTTGATTCAATGCAACAATTGGATTTTACATAATATATACACACATACCTACATACATACGTACGTACATACATACATACGTGTATATATACTTATATATACATACTTACTTACTAACTTACTTATGGCTTTTAATAAACCCGGAGGTTCATTGCCGCCCTCACATAAGCCCGCCATCGGTCCCTGTCGTGTGCAAGATTAATCCAGTCTCTACCATCATATCCCACCTCCCTCAAATCCATTTTAATATTATCCTCACATCTACGTCTCGACTCCCCAAAGGTCTTTTTTCCCTCCGGTCTCCCAACTAACACTCTATATGCATTTCTGGATTCGCCCATACGTGCTACATGCCCTGCCCATCTCAAACGTCTGGATTTAATGTTCCTAATTATGTCAGGTGAAGAATACAATGCGTGCAGTTCTGCGTTGTGTAACTTTCTTCATTCTCCTGTAACTTCATCCCTCTTAGCCCCAAATATTTTCCTAAGCGCCTTATTCTCAAACACCCTTAATCTCTGTTCTTCTCTCAAAGTGAGAGTCCAAGTTTCACAACCATAAAGAACAACCGGTAATATAACTGTTTTATAAATTCTAACTTTTAGATTTCTTGAGAGAAGACTGCATGACAAAAGCTTTTCAACCGAATAATAACACGCATTTCCCATATTTACTCTGGTTTTAATTTTCTCCTGAGTGTCATTTACATTTGTTACTGTTGCTACAAGATATTTGAATTTTTCCACTTTTCCAAACGATAAATTTCCAATTTTTATATTTCCGTTCCGTATACTAATTATTGTAATGTAAATTTCTCTCGGAAAGATGTAGTATTCTTAGATAATATGCTCAAAATACGTCCAATAGCTCAGAAGAAATGGATACATACAGAGGTACACACAGCAAATAGGCCTGTCTTTTCAACATTAAAGGGGAAAAATTGCATTGAATTGAAAATATTGAAATGGATATTTTAAGAGGACCGAATTTTTTTCTCATAACCATCAGAAATCATAAAGTGGAGCTCGGGGTCCGACCTGGGGTACAATTCCATCTCCATTGCGACACTTTTAATCTTTTCCAATTTCACGCTAGAATTACAAAGTTACTTTAATGACAAAACTATCGTATCGAAATTCGATATTGACGAAGTGTCAATGCCGGTGATTTATTGCTGTACTTAGTGGACATATTGGGGTCGCCCACGTGGGTCCTATTCGCAGGGTCGTTATAAAGTCTCTTGCATAGTACAGTGGATGGGCGTGGAACTAGAAGATAAGTACTGAGGGGCTCGGACGCCTTGCCTGGCAGCACCCCGCATAGCGTCTTCATGATCTTGTTCTGCTAGCGAGGGGCCACGCCTCCTCCTGACTTCGTTACTCTCGCCAAACTGGCGTCCATCACAGCAGGTTGAAAACCCGGTATCGGCATTTCATGCTTCTTACCTAAGACTGTTTTATTCAGTCATTCGTGTCTTACCGCTGTTCGAGCGGCCTGTATTAGGTTTACTGACCCTAGTTTAAGGGGGAAAATGGGAGTATAAGGGTGCAGTGCATCAGTTATTCATAGATTTCAAACAGGCATATGACTCAGTTAAGAGGGAAGAAACTAGTTCGGTTAATTAAAATGTGTCTCAGTGAAACGTACAGCAGAGTCCGTATAGGTCAGTTTCTGTCAGATGCGTTTCCAATTCACTGCGGGCTAAAGCAAGGAGATGCACTATCACCTTTACTTTTTAACTTTGCTCTAGAGTATGCCATTAGGAAAGTCCAGGATAACAGAGAGGGTTTGGAATTGAACGGGTGACATCAGCTGCTTGTCTATGTGGATGACGTGAATATGTTAGGAGAAAATCCACAAACGATTAGGGAAAACACGGGAATTTTACTGGAAGCAAGTAAAGAGATAGGTTTGGAAGTAAATCCCGAAAAGACAAAGTATATGATTATGTCTCGTGACCAGAATATTGTACGAAATGGAAATATAAAAATTGGAAATTTATGTTTTGAAGAGGTGGAGAAGTTCAAATATCTTGGAGCAACAGTAACAAATATAAATGATACTCGGGAGGAAATTAAACACAGAATAAATATGGGAAATGCCTGTTATTATTCGGTTGAGAAGCTTTTATCATCCAGTCAAAAAATCTGAAAGTTACAATTTATAAAACAGTTATATTACCGATTGTTCTATATGGTTGTGAAACTTGGACTCTCACTTTGAGAGAGGAAGATAGGTGAAGGGTGTTTGAGAATAAGGTGCTTAGGAAAGTATTTGGGGCTAAGCGGGATGAAGTTACAGGAGAATGGAGAAAGTTACGCAACACAGAACTGCACGAATTGTATTCTTCACCTAACATAATTAGGAACATTAAATCCAGACGTTTGAGATGGGCAGGGCATGTAGCACGTATGGGTGAATCCAGAAATGCATATAGAGTGCTAGTTGGAAGACCTGAGGAAAAAAGATTTTTAGGGAGGTCGAGACATAGATGGGAGGATAATATTAAAATGAATTCATACCTTTTGTTTCATAACTATGAGAATACAATTCAAAATTATTTCGATTTTTATGTATGAACTTTATTAATACAATATAATAAATTTGTCTTACGTTAAGTACATTAAAGTCTAAAAACAATTTTGAGATGGAAAATCAACAGGTTTATGAAGACATATTTTAATTATTTTCTTCTGTAATAAATAAAGTTGATTAAAATTGGATTTAAATGAGCTATCCCATCCTATAATTCCATACATAATTACCGATTGAAATAAAGTTAAATATATTGTGCGTAATAAACTTATTGACAAGTAATTCCTCAATAAAACAAAATAGTATATTATTTTACGTAATTTATTACAAAGGTAATTAATGTGTTGGTTCCATTTTAAATTATTATCGAAAATTATGCCTAAATACTTAACTTCAGAGAGGACTCCTTAATAATCAGACATTTACACTGTATAAAATAACAATCAGAATTGTGTAATTTAATACTTAATATAGACGTAGGGGGTTATACTGCGATATCCTGTAAACATTACTTTCAGAATTTAGAGTTAGAAGGTTTTGTGATTTTAAACAAATGGAAAATAATTTCTCCCTGTGTGCAAATCCTTTTAACACACACATTCTGAAGATTCGACCAGACTTACAATTATTTAAGGTTGCTGATCTCCAAAATGACACCTTTGTGAAAAGCAAGCCTAAGAAATGTGTTGATTTAGATGTAGCCTATTTAAAAATATTGACTCCTCTAAACATCAACTTCTTAGTTCATTTGTGCCACAATTACAGCTATGTTCGGTCTACGTATATTTGTGAACAA
Organism: Periplaneta americana; assembly: GCF_040183065.1. Classification (NCBI taxonomy): domain Eukaryota; kingdom Metazoa; phylum Arthropoda; class Insecta; order Blattodea; family Blattidae; genus Periplaneta; species Periplaneta americana. Next base: position 180,462,160 of record NC_091122.1, read on the forward strand.
TATTAAAATAAAAAAGGACAGATGTCAGCCTTCAAGCATAATTGGCAATGACTACACCTAATTTTGAGATCTTACCGAATGGAAATATTGTAATGAAAAAACAAAAGAATACAGATGAAGATAATATAATCCTATAAAGGATTTCTCGTTAAGAAGAAAGCATTGAGCATAATATGGGGCTATTCCATCAAATGATTAGTGTTGTCATAGAAACGTCTATCTATCACATAATTATAGTCTACAACGTACTAGGCAAGGCATATAAAACCAATGCTTTTTTTATTAACGTAGAATGCTCTATAATAAAAAGATATTCATTCTTTCTTTCGCTTGTTATTTCTTTGTTATGAACACGAAAGGTAGTGACGATCACAAACCACCTCTGCTGTCTAGCTTACCGCGACCGATATTCCCCACCCCCTGTCTTCACTGTGTGTAGCGGGTAGTATTTATATTGTGTCATGAATTTGTGACGTTTTGCGATGCCTGCTCTATACCCCTCGATTGATATTACGTCATATGTATTGCGGCTTGCGTCCAGTGATGTCATCGTGAGTACAAATTTGCCCATGGCTGACCTAGAGAATATATTTACATGTCGAAAAGGAAAATATAAGATGATTAACAGTGGCTTGGTGGTGGTGGTGGTGGTGGTGGTGGTGGTGGTGGTGGTGGTGGTGGTGGTGGTGGTGGTGGTGGTGTGAGACAGAGAACAAATCAAAACGAGTTGCACTTCGAGGGACTTGTTCACGGGGTGTGGGTGGGTGGAGAGCCCGGGTTGTGGAATGGCTTTGTCACTTGCAGAAATCAGCTGTAACAACGATATTGCAATAGGGATCGCATTACTTGCCGGCCGCATAGCGTGCTGAAGTCGACTCTTCTGAATGACTCCGCGCCAGCGGGTCGATACAGACACTTCGGAACTGGTATAATATCAACATTACACCACGCAGAGGGAAGGCGTGGGCACTTACAGCTTTACGTGATTAACGGGGGTTCATCATCATCATCATGGTGGTTGCGAGGTCTAGATTATCATCCTATCACGCAGGTGGTCTTGGTTCGAGTCCCAATTAGGCCTGGGACATCTCATTGTAAATTTAATACTGACGCCTGTGGACAACAGGATCGTAGTTGCAATCACTTTCTGTGCTCCCATTTTTCTCCAGTATACAGAGTGTTCCAAAAGTAACGCATAATTGCAATTAAAATGGAATGAGAAGAATTGGGTCAAAAAATTAACGTCAGAATTTCTATTCGAAATAAAATATCTTTTTAAGGAAGCAGAATTGTTTGCGATTATTGTTTTGTTCTCATTGTATTCTCCTTGTTTTCATTGTATTCCCCTCCTTCTCGTTGCATTCACCTTGTTCTTGTTGCATTCACCTTGTTCTTGTTTTATTCCCCTTGTTCTTGTTCTATTCACCTTGTTCTTGTTGTATTCACCTTGTTCTTGTTGTATTCACCTTATTCTTGTTGTATTCACCTTCTTCTTGTTGTATTCCCCTTGTTCTTGTTGTATTCACCTTGTTCTCGTTTTATTCACCTTGTTCTCGTTGTATTCACCTTGTTCTTGTTGTATTCTCCATGTTTTCGTTGTATTCACCTTGTTCTTGTTGTATTCTCCATGTTCTCGTTGTATTCACCTTGTTCTCGTTGTATTCACCTTGTTCTTGTTGTATTCACCTTGTTCTTGTATTCTCCTTGTTCTTGTTGTACTCACCTTATTCTTGTTGTATTCACCTTGTTCTTGTTGTATTCTCCTTGTTCTTGTTGTATTCACCTTCTTCTCGTTGTATTCACCTTGTTCTCGTTATATTCACCTCGTTCTTGTTGTATTCTCCATGTTCTTGTTGTATTCACCTTATTCTTGTTGTACTCACCTTATTCTTGTTGTATTCACCTTGTTCTTGTTGCATTCACCTTGTTCTTGTTGTATTCCCCTTGTTCTTGTTCTATTCACCTTGTTCCTGTTGTATTCACCTTGTTCTTGTTCTATTCACCTTGTTCTTGTTGTATTCACCTTGTTCTTGTTCTGTTCACCTTGTTCCTGTTGTATTCACTTTGTTCTTGTTGTATTCACCTTGTTCTTGTTGTATTCACCTTGTTCTTGTTGTATTCACTTTGTTCTTGTTGTATTCACTTTGTTCTTGTTGTATTCACCTAGTTCTTGTTGTATTCACCTTGTTCTTGTTGTATTCCCCTTGTTCTTGTTGTATTCACCTTGTTCTTGTTGTATTCACCTTGTTCTTGTTGTATTCCCCTTGTTCTTGTTGTATTCACCTAGTTCTTGTTGCATTCACTTTGTTCCTGTTGTATCCACCTTGTTCTTGTTGTATTCACCTTGTTCTTGTTGTATTCACCTAGTTCTTGTTGTATTCCCCTTGTTCTTGTTTTATTCACCTTGTTCTCATTGTATTCCCCTTGTTCTTGTTGTATTCAACTTGTTCTTGTTGTATTCCCCTTGTTCTTGTTGTATTCACCTTGTTCTTGTTGTATTCCCCTTGTTTTTGTTGTATTCCCCTTGTTCTTGTTGTATTCCCCTTGTTCTTGTTGTATTCCCCTTGTTCTTGTTGTATTCACCTTGTTCTTGTTGTATTTCCCTTGTTCTTGTTGTATTCACCTAGTTCTTGTTGTATTCACCTTGTTCTTGTTGCATTTCCCTTGTTCTTGTTGTATTCACCTAGTTCTTGTTGTATTCACCTTGTTCTTGTTGTATTCCCCTTGTTCTTGTTGTATTCCCCTTGTTCTTGTTGTATTCCCCTTGTTCTTGTTGTATTCACCTTGTTCTTGTTGTATTTCCCTTGTTCTTGTTGTATTCACCTTGTTCTTGTTGTATTTCCCTTGTTCTTGTTGTATTCACCTAGTTCTTGTTGTATTCACCTTGTTCTTGTTGTATTCACCTTGTTCTTGTTGTATTCACCTAGTTCTTGTTGTATTCACCTTGTTCTTGTTGTATTCACCTAGTTCTTGTTGCATTCACCTTGGTCTTGTTGTATTCACCTTGTTCTTGTTGTATTCCCCTTGTTCTCTTTGTAGCTTTATGTGATGGCCATTTGCAAAGTTTTCCCCAATATCTAGTGATGGAAAAGCCGTAAACGCCAATAGATGATTAAGAAATAAAAATAAAAGAAAAACATTAAAAGAAAAAGAATGCTTAAAGAAGTCGGGATATTTATTCTAGGAAAATAAGAGGAACGACTGCCTCTTGTCTATATGCCCAGATTGTATGGCCACTTTGTATAGTCTGAAGAGGACAGGTCTTTACCTCATGGTCGTGTAGGCCAGACGCCGTCTAAGGTCTGGATTTCCAAAAGCGTTCATCACTAGTTCTTTTATTAGTTGATAAATATGGGATGAGAACCGCCTTGCATAAGGATGAGGTTTTCAATGTCATGGTTCTGTAATTGCAGTATGACATAAACGTGCACCAATCTAAGATTGCCGGTCTCTTCAAATCTTCCAGCAAGTTTTCGGAATGAAGGCAGATTACAGGGCCCACACCTTAAACCTCTTACAGTTCTAAATCTTCTCAGGGCGTCGGCAGTTCTGCACTGCATTAGTAACAACACCCAATAGGAACTGACTCGAATCCATCGAGACAGAACAATAATTATTTCCACGAATAAATTTGCAAAAACAAAAGAACCCCGTAATCTCATAGTAACATATGAATAGCTTGGATTCCTTACACTTCGAAATGAACGTTGTCATAACAACGGAAACGAAAGAAAAAAAATGAAAGCAAGTTATTCTCATTTTCTTTGTAGATGAAGAGGTAGTTTTTTTGAAGACTTTACTTTTAATAAAGAGACAACGATTTCAGGATTTCTTACTGTTGAATAACCTATGAAGACAAGTCCAAATAAAAGTCTGTAGAATTGAAAAGTAGCCAACAATAATGTTCGCATCCAGCTGTTCGCTCTACTCAGATATAAATGACCAAATAGTTACGCGACACTTTAAAACTTGTAGAATTCGCTTCTGACAGAACCTGTACGTAATTGCGAAAGAATTCAGACGAATAACAAAAAATTATTTTCGGTTGGTCCAAAAATTTTGTCTGTAATCTTAACACTTAGCGACATGGTCATTTCACGTCATTTAACTATACTACATAAACCCACGATTTGACTTCTCTGTCTAAGGAAACGATGTTATGAATTAAAAAAAAAACTTTTCCACCATGTGCCGCCATTGAACATCTCGAACATTTTACAGCTACAAACACGTTAATTTATTCATTCATACTGTTCTGCCCAAAGGCAGGTCTTACACTGCAAACCTAGCTTTCTTCTATCTTTACTATTTTCTGCCTTTCTCTTTGTCTCCTCACATCTTAATGTCGTCTATCGTCTGAGATATTCTTCTGCCCCGAACTCTTCTGCCGTTCACCATTCCTTCCAGTGCATCCTTCAGTAGGCAGTTTCTTCTCAACCAGTGACCCAACCAATTCCTTTTCCTCTTTTTGATCAGTTTCAGCATCATTCTTTCTTCACCCACTCTTTCCAACACAGCTTCGTTTCTTATTCTGTGTGTCCATTTCACACGTTCCATTCATCTCCATATCCACATTTCAAATGCTTCTAGTCGTTTCTCTTCATTTCGTCGTAATTTCCATGTTTCTGCCCCCATACAATGCCACACTCTACACAAAGCACTTCACTAGTCTCGTCCTTAGTTCTTTCTCCAGAGATCCACAGAAGATGGTCCTTTTTTCTATTAAAAGCTTCCTTTGCCATTGCTATCCTCCTTTTGACTTCCTGGCAGCAGCTCATGTTACTGCTTATAGTAC